>NC_045426.1:708755277-708932777 GCF_902635505.1 Sarcophilus harrisii
GAACTGGTGTGGAGTGAGGGAAAGGGAGAAGGTAAGGAGGAGGGGGAAGAAGAGTCCAACTTTGACCAGAAACACCAGGCCTAGCTGTGCTGCAGAGAGATGGACCTGGGAGACAAGGAACCAGCACATCAGGAGTGCAGAAGCAATGGGACAGGACCACCAGCACTTGCAAAAGGATGGAGTTCTCGGTTTAAGGTTCAGTTAGATGAGAGAGCTGAGGTGAAACTAGAGGCTACGTTCCCATTTAAAAAAATTAACTGACAAAGAATGAAGACTCCAACCATAAAAAGTTACTATGGAAATAGAGGAGACTGGAGTTCATCTTCAGAGGACATTGAGGTAAAAAAAAGCTTCTACTCCAAAAAGTAATGTTAAACAATTACTAGCCCATAGAGAATTTATAGAAGAACTCAAAAAAGGATTTAAAAATCAAATGATACCAAGAAAAATACCAAATAAATAAATGCCACCCCCAAAAAAATAAGGTTATGAAAAAAAAGTTAACCAACTAGAAAAGGAGATACAAAGTAGTCTTAAAGACAAAAATAACTCTTTGAAAATTAGAACTGAACAAGGGGAAGCCAGTGAAGCTATAAGAGACTACGAAATAACAAAACAGATTATAAAGAGTGAAAAAATAGAATAGAATGTGAAACATCTTATGAGGAAAACAGATCAAAAAGAGGATTTAAGAATAATTGGACTAGATGAAAACTGTAACCAAAAAAAAAAAAAAAAAAATCTTAACACAATAATGCAAGAAATAAACCAAGAAAATTATCCTGGCATGATAGAACACAAAGGGAAAGTAAAAATAGAAAAAATCCACCAATCACCACCTCAAAAAAATCCTTTGTGGAAAACACATAGGAATATTGTTGCCAAATTTCAAAAACCCCTGATCAAGGAGAAAATTTTGCAAGAAACAAGAAAAAAAAAAAACAACTCAAATATGCTGGAAGTAAATTAGAATTATACATGATTTATCAACAGTTACAATAAAAGACCACAGGATCTGGAACCATACATATTGGCAATCAAAAGAACTAGACCTGTAGCCAAAAATACCATAATAAGCAAAATGATTCATGATATTGAATGAAAAAAACGAACATTCAACGAATTTGCAGATTTTCAGGACTTTCAACCAAATCCAAACTTAATAGAAAAATTTAACATATAAGAGCCAACACCAAAGATCAATTTCAAGGAACTTAACATGGACAAATTGCTTTTATTTTATTTTTTACATGGAAATGTATACCATATGTTTAAGATTGGCATTAGCAATTGGGTAGCTCAAAACAAAGATTGGGGCAGAGTTAAGGTAAAAAGAATAATTATGTTATACAAATGAAGTACAGAAGAAGAATAGACACAGAGGTACCAGAGGGGAGAGGAGGGCTGGTAATTCTGAAAACCAAAAATCACATTGGGAAGGATTAAATAGGCAACACTACATATATACAATGAAGGGTACAGCACTCTCCAAATCTATAAAGAAATAATGGGGGAGGCATGGGTGGAGGGGAAACCAAAGGGTAGATGAAGACAAGGCAAGTTAATGAACAGAATTAAAGCAGTGTTAGCAGGAATAGGAAAAATATGTTGGGAGTAGAGGGGAAGGGGTATGTCTGTATGTATACATCTATATATGTATATGTAAATATATTCTTGCTTAATTATAGCCTGCTTGGGGGAAGTGGGGAGATGAAAAGAAGAAAGAAAAGAAAAGTAAAAGAAGTACTCAGAGAATAAAAGAATAACCTACAAGGAAGTAAAGAAAAGACGGACACTCATGAATATAATTTTTTCTATTATTTTATATATTTTCTTGAACTGGCAACATTGTTATAATTCTGAATCCTCCCCATGTTCTGCTAAGAACATGAAAATGTGTTTTGGGTTTGTTTTGTTTTCCTTTCCTTTTTTTTATTAAAATAAAATAAAAAAAAAAAAATACAATTAAATCATAAATAAAATAGAGGGAGCCGCAAGATCTTCCAGGACTGGATCTAAATCTATGATCCTGCTTAACTTCATTCTCTGTTGTTAAATTGCATGATCTCTTCTCTCTCAACACTGTGAAGACTTCAGGATCCTTCCCTGAACAGGGGTGGCAGTAAGCCAGGACAAAGAGGCCTCAAACTACGGAGAGAGCCAAAAATGGATGTCTACCTTAAGGATGAGGGAGAAGGGGACTGGAAAGGAAAGAGCTGTTAGATTGTACTCAGGAGGGAAACCAGGGAGAAGTTAAGCACTTCCTCCTCTTCTCCCTAGTTCTCCAATGTCCCAAAACCTTGCCCACCTACCAGGGTAACGAACTGTGCTAGAGACCCCTTCCCTTCCTCTGGGGGGGGATGGTAAAGTTCACCTTGTCTGCTTCTGGCTCCTTTTGGGGGGTTTTCCAGGAATTGGGGGGAGGGAGTTTGCTTTAAGGCCTTCACTCCACAGGGTCCCAAATCCTGGCCATGGCTCCTGTCCCCACTCTCACTTCCTTTCCACCTGGTCTTATCCTGGGCCAGTCCGGTCCCTTTCTGGGCCTCCATTTCCCTCTCTGTAAACCAAGAAGGCTCATTAAGGCCCTCTAGGTCTATGTGTGGGATCCTTTGGCCTGCTCTCTCCTCTTTCTGCTCATGTACTACAAAGTTCCTTCATCTGATCGCTCCCTTTCTGCCTCTCAGCTTTAACCCTTATATGGTGAAACTGTTCATCCAGGTCAGATTTCCAGCACCTGGAGCGCAGCCAGGAGCCTTCTGGCGCAGCTCGGTGCAGTGGGCAGAGCACTGGCTGGGGCTAGAGTCAGAGGCCCTGAACCCACTGGGCTTCGACCACTTTGGTCATTACAACCTAAACGTTAAGCTGCGACTATAAGCAATGCTAACCAGATTGATCATTGACTTCAGGCTACGAGGCTGTAACCCTGCTGGAGGCAGGTCTGATGACAAATAATATCTGGAGAGAGAAGAAGCAGAAAACACAAAGAAACCTGTGGTGATGGCCCAACTGCACAGCGGCGATCCCAGACATCAGGTTCCCGGATCAAAAGTCCCGAGTCCCTGAGGGACTGCCAAGCCAATTTAAGTCCATGTTCTCAAGGCTAACCACTATGGCGGCTAAAAACGGGTCCTGTTCAATCGTGTAACCACAGACTCAAAATTGGAAGGGAAAATTAGAGGGTAGCAAGTGCAGCCCAGGCCAAACCAGGAATCCTTCAGCACTCCAGATTCACGGTCTTGCATTGTGGGGAGGAGCCCCCGCCCCAGGCAGCCCATTCCACTGTGGGCCCGCTGTGATGGCTGCCAAGGTTTTTTCTGACATTAAGCCTGGGGTTAAAAAGGGTACAATGCCTTCTTTTAAATTTTCTTTTAAAAATAGGTAAGATAAAAATAGTTTGGGCACATAAAGGGATCAGTTTCAGTTACCTGGAAAACTGGCTGAAATGGAGCACACTTCATTACCCAGTGATATCAGAAAAATCTGTGGTTCCTTTAATGCCTGAAATAGCAAGGACATCTCTGGTTCCTTCTTCTTCCCACCCCACAAGAGCCCCTGAGACGCATCCTTTATGATGTCATCTCACTGCCCATCTGAGCCTGAAACTTAAGTCTTTACCACCAGTGTGGCTGTACAACAAGAGGAGTCTGCCCTGGTCTGTGACACTAATAAGAGGGCTTCAGAATCAGAATTTTCAAGTTGGATTTAAAGTCACCTGGCCCAACCCCCACCCTCCTCCATTTTACAGTGAGGAAACTACGGCCCTGATGAATTGTTATTGTTATTTGGTCAAAGTTTATTCCCCATTCTGTGTTCTCTTCCTATTCATAATCAATCAATAAACTCTTCCCAGAAACCACAATGAATTTGCTCTAAAAAGGACAGATATAAATGCAGACTTTCTAACTCATTTATAAAGTATTTACAAATGTTTACACAATACTTTTTCCTCAACATCCCCATAGAGTACTGGATGGGATGGTAATATAAAGTAAACAGAGACTCCATGAATTTAAATGATACCCAAAGTCACTAGTATCAGAGGCCAGCCTCAAACCTGGAGCTCCTGTCTGCCACTATTACCATGTCATATTCCACAAAGGCCTTTTGGTGTGGACAGCTTAAGGAAACTTAGTGATGACATAAAAATGCCAAGAAAATGATTTATGGAAAATAATTTCTTTGTCTGTACTGTGCAATGTAAGACTGGCCAAGCCAGAATTTGAGAATATTTACCCAACAGACTTTCAGAATTGAGAGGGGCCTGAGAACAAGGGATTCAGAACTGCTAGAGAGTTAGAACATGGAATATCAGAAGCAGGAGGGGCCTGAGAACAGGGGATATCAGCGTTGGGAAGGGGCTGAGAACATGGAAGGTCAGAGCTGAGAGCCTGAGAACACAGGATGTCAAGGCTGGGAAGGGTTTTAGATGGTATAGTCCCACCTCATCCTCCATCTTACTAATGAAATCCAGTGACTTAGTCCATGGGATGGAGGTAAGGGAGAAGGGGGGAAGGTAATGGATGACATGACCTCGGATATCCTTTCTACCTCTAGTTCAGGTGGCTTCTGAACTAGCCTTGTATACTTCCCAGTCCCTGTAAAATGCCATTTGTTTGTTCCCTTTCCATTAGTCTATTATATCTCCAATTCAACCAAATGCAGTCCAGCCCCTCCTGTGCACCAGCCCCCTATATGTGAGGATAAAATCAGTCTCTCAAAGACCTGGCTTGGGACCCAGAACAGGTTAGGTGTCACCCACACCAGTCCATAGGACCTGTGACCATGCCCATACTCCTCAGAACCACAGCCCTTTTCCATGTCATCACTGCTCCTAACCACCCCCCTCTAGCTCTGTCCCTGCCCGGCATTTGGCCTCCAATACTTTCCTCCTCCTCTAGGAATCACTCTTTCCCTTCAGAAGTTAATGATGCTCAGGCACCGTTTTCTACAGGAAGCTTTCCCACACTCCCCAGATGGCAGTGCCCTGCTTCCCACTCCCCCGTTATCTTATACGAATGTATGTACACTTTATGGGCAGCTAAGTGACTCAGTGGATAAAGTGAGTTCCATACCTGGAGTCAGGAAGACTCACATTCCTGAGTTCAAATCCAGCCTCAGACACTTATTAGCTGAGTGATCTTGAGCAAGTCACTTGACCCTGTTTGCCTCAGTTTCCCCATCTATAAAATGATCTCAAGGAGATGGCAAACTGCTCCAGTGTCTGTCAAAAAAAAAAAAAAACCCAAACAGGGTGAGAGTCATATGTGATTGAAATGACCAAATAACAATAAAAATACTAGCTGATATAAAATCACATCTAAACAAAGAGCCTATTACGTAGCAGGAGTGATAAGACATGTCCACGAAGGAAATGCATCTTTACAAACTAGCACATTTAAGGAGCACAAAATGATCCGAGATCAATGAGAGATGAAAAACGCTTCCAATCATTGCCCCCCCTCCCCATTTTTCCTATTTACTTTCTATTTATTCCTTAATAAAGCCCCATGTGAACAACATTCCACTGTGACTCTCCCGGATCACCCAGCAAACACTGGGTATGAGGCCAGCTACCCTCAGTGACTGGGGCTCCCACTCACTAGAGTGAGCTCCCGACAGCCGGAGCATATCCTAGTCTGTGGGACTCTCAGCACCTCATGAGGTGAGAGGCTGGGCCCCAAGCAGCATTTAATAAACACCGGCTGCATGACTCAATACATCGCAAGCCCCCAGGAGGCTCTTGTCCCCAGAGACAAGGTCTGCCAAGGCCTCGGCTTCTATTCTGACCACTGTTACCGAAAAGGTTCTGGAGAAGCCGGCACCCCAAGCACCAAGCTGCAGGCAAGAGGGAGGGAGAAGCAGAACCTGGTCTTGGAGTCAGAAACCTCAGGTTGTATACCCCACAAGCCCTGTTGTCTGGAACCTCCCTAAGTCTCAGGCTTTTCTTTAAAATAGGGTCAGTCTTTGGGGTGCCCCTCTAGAGTTGTTGCCAAAAGACTCAAATAAGCTAAAATATACAAAATAATTTGCAATTAACAGTTAACTAGAGCCAATATTCTCTCAACGTCTCCCCCCAACTTAGCATAGTAATCCAACTGCCCTTTTCTTAAGGTTCTTTATCCAGCATTACTTTGTATTATGGGAAGGGAATAAGTACTTATTGAATGCCCACTATATGCCAGATACTATGCCAACCACTTTTCCAAATCCAATCTCACTGCTGGTTTTCTGTGCAGTCTATTAGACAATACACTCCAGGAGGGTAAGCACCAATCATGTTCTATCTAAATTTTGCATCTTTCCCCATGCCGGCCCTTTAACAGATGTGATCTGGGAAAAATCAGCATCTTTGTCTGTTTCCTCAGATGTGAAATGACCCTTCAACGACTCATCATTCACTGCCCTGGGGCTCCCTCCACTTTTATTTGATCATAACAAGAGTCACTGGGATTTTATCAACAAATCAGTCTCCTGGAGCCAAGGTTCCGGTGATGGCAATGAGGCTCCAGTCTCTGGATGACCGAGCTGAGCTCTGGGCCCTTCCATCTCAGGCAGCCTTGGAGGAGCTTACTTACAAGACCACATCATCTGAGAAGCCAGTGCTTTTCATGGACTTCAGAGGAGAGCATAATACCGAAAGCTTGGATTTACACAGCGCTCTAGGGTCAGAGGTCAGCACCTGAGAGCACAAGGGTCACATGCGATAAGCAAGCAGCAGGCTGGCGTTTGCTCACCCTTGCTCAAGATGTATAAAGATTAGCACCAAATTCATGACGTTGGCAGGACAGCAGTTACCCCATTTTACAGATGCTAGCTTTGGAAACGACAATAAGAAATGTTACAAATCTGATGAGCTAGCAAGCCAAGAATGTTGCCTCACACAAGCCATTTTACAAGTGTGCTTCTTTGTTCCCTAAAATACTGGAAAAAATTCACATCCTCCCATAGCTACTGTAACAGCGAACAAGCTAAAAGATAACAATGAAAAACAATCAGCAAATTAACCTTCCATAGGGGGGATCTTGGGCAAAGAAAGTCTCGAGAACTCTATGAGAAAGGGTTCAATTAGAACAGGAGCTCTCTGTGGGCAAGACTCCATTTTAGCCAGGTGCTTAAAGAATGCAGATTAGGGCTGATAAAGCAACTCTTACCCTAAATGCCTATGGACGCCTGCCTGGGCCTGACTCTCTGGTCCAAAGCAGGAAATGAGGTGAAAAGGGGAACTCGAATTTCACTTGGAATCCTAACTCTCAACCAACCTGTTTAAAATAATTTCTTGTATGAAAACATGTGGAACAGGGGTTCGTAAATGCCTTATATTGAGAACTCCTCAGAATGTTTCTTAAAGCACAAAATCAAACAGAATTATGAAGAAAATCAGTTACACTGAAATATTTAAAAGACCAAGTTAACGGACCCCAAGTTAAAAAAAAAAAACAGATCTAGGGAAAAATTTATAATTTTACTAATTGCTATTCTGACCAGCCATCAATAAAATGCTGTCCCTCTCCTTTCCATGTTCTTTCCCCTCTCTCTCCTCTCCTTTCTTTCTCCCCCTCCCCCCAGTCAGTAGTCCAAATGCCTAGCTAATATGGATTCCTTCCCAAAAGGCTGCCAGCATTTTAAATGAGCCAGAGGCAATGAGCTCAACGTATGGAAGTGTGGGCTCAAGTAAGGCTCCTGATTCTTAATGCTGTTGTACTATCAAAGGGAATTCTAGGCAGATCACAAGTCTTGCAGTACCTGTAGGAAGTACTGACCTACAAACCCAAAAGGATCCACACCAGGAGATCCTCCCTGGAAGGAAAGATTAGTTACATGAATTCTACAGTAAATCCTAGAAGGATTAGATGCATTAATTGAGGCCATTTTTTATAAATTTACTATAACTTATCCTATACTTATAACTTATAACATTCATTTTAAATGAAAATTACAGGTAGATATCAATTTACTTTGAAATAAAAAATCCCATCCTACTTTCTCTATTTTCTTTGCCTTACAGTTAAAAGAATCAACAATGTGCTCTTCAAAGGACATGAGCCCTTCAAGGTATTCTTAAATTCGTGGCCTTCCAGGGCAAAGTTTTCCAAGATAGTTAGTTCCCTCCCAGTGACTCTGCTATGATCCCCAAGATTCCCAATTTTTTAGGTGAAAAGAAGTCTGCTTCACTTTGCTCTGGATGTGGAGACTTTCTAGAATGGGATCAAGATTACAGGCCTAGGGGTCAGTCAGGAGCCCCTCAAGTCAATATAGATTTTCACTTCCTGCTGCCAGTTGGGGGGGAGGTATCAGATTAGAATCCAAGGGCCCTAAATTCCAAGGCAAGTCTTTCCTACTAGGGGAGGACGGGACAAAGCCAAAGCTAGAACTACTAGTTCCAGATTGGCAGAAGCATATTAAGTAAAGTAAGCTAAGAACCCCACCCCACTCAGCCGGCTCAAGAATGGGAGGGTAAGAAGCCTTCGGTGGGCATCAGAAAAATGTGCCCATGTTAAATTTTCACTAAACAAGTCTGTGGATAATAAGTTTGTAGGAGGAAGTTAAAAAAAAAAATCAATAATGACTACTTAAACACAAGCAGCCCCTTTGATGGTTACTATTAAAAGCTTGGAAAACCAAAAATAAAGACGTCATCGGCTTTTACTGCATGTCTTTAAGTATGGAACCCATCTAAAAAAAAGTCAGTGCTCGAGATCCTCCCACAATCATCACAACATGAGAGTTGGGGACAAAAGGCAACACAAAACACAATACAGAGTAATAATTCCAGGATGTTTGTCTTTTAAAGGCCTGATCTCATTCCTTTCAGGTTGTTTTCCAAAGTTATCCGTGCTCAGCTTGAGCAACATGCTCAGAGTTTAGATGTCCTCAGAAATTCACTCGCCATCTCCCCTCCCAGAAAGGGCTTTATTTCCCAAAGCTTCAAACAGAACTGGGAGAAGAGCCCCCCTTTTCTCGGCTCTGGGAAGGAAAACTCCAACTGAGGGGAGCTGCGGACACAAGGGCCAAGTTCTCCACAAGAAATATTCTAGAAATCTCCAAAGGAGATGGGCCATCTCCCTCTCGCTGCTGTTTTGCCTCAGGAAGCAAGGGAGCTAAAAGAATGAAAATGCAGGGGTGGGAGGTAGTGGCGTGCAAGGGATGCAACTGGACCAGTAGGGACAGAGTGGGAACATGGTGGGAGGCAGCTTTGTTTCAGCTGCCCCCATGGAGACAGTTCCATCTTCCCTGGAGCAGATAAAGGAGAGGTTTTGTGCTCTCTAAGGAGATGGGCCGGGAAGGCCCTTCTCCCTGTTTCTTTTTCTTGGCTGCCTAAAAAATGGGGGCCTTTTCACTGCAAAGAATCACAGGATCCTGCACTTGGGCCGAAGGGGATTATCTGGGCCAAGCCCCTCACTTTCCACAAGAGGTAACAGGCCCCAAAAGGGGTATATGCCCAAGGTCACCCCTGCCTCCAGATCCAGCTCTGCTCGCAGGGAAAAGTCAACGGAAGGCGAGGATGGGAGCGTCTCCTCTGGCTGAGAGCATGGCTGAAGGGCAGCTTCTCTTTCTTTCCACAGGAAGGGAGAGGAAGAGTTTGTTTCCCCGCCGTCCAAGGAGGGGAGGGCAAGAACGAAGTCTCCACGGGGAAGCAAAGGAGGCAGTTCCTTCCTCTTTAGGGGAGCCCGCTGAGATCCTGGCTCTCACAGGCGGGCGCCTCTCTCAGAATGGGGGTTCAGGGCCCTTCCTCTGAAGGGGAGAAGGGAAGGAAACGCAGCCTTCCCGCATCCAGTGAGACAGAACCCCCTCCCCACACTGAGGGCAGAGCCCTGGCCCTAGGTGGGGGCTGGGAACAGTTACAAGAGGCAGGGGTGGGAAGAGAACTTGGGGACAGGGCAGCGGGTCTGTCCCACATGGAACGCTCCACACCACAGGGAGGTGGGAGAAGGGGCTCCATCTACTTCAGAGGCCTGGGAGAAGCGAGATCTCTGGGAAGAGGGGGCGACCTCCAGCCCGGTGGGGGGAGGGGCTTTCTCTGCTCGGGGTTTTGGGGGAGATCTGGAGCCGTTCCATGTGGGACGGGGGGGGGGGGGGGGGCTTTTCTCTGTGGGAGGTGAGCACCTCCCCCCACTGGGGAACGTGGCTGAGGGGGTCTCGGAAGGGCTCTCGCCCCACTTGGGGGCCCACGAATGAGCTCAGAGGCAGGAGGGAAAGCTCTTTGTGGGACTTGGAAGGGGGTGGGGAGGGCGCTGCTCCTTGGGGAGATTGAGGAAGGTGCAGCCCTCCGTGGGGGTGGAGAAACATAGCCCTCCCAATGGGAGGGGGAGCGCTAGGAGGGGAAGATGGGGGCTCTGGGGGCGAGTCAGGAGGTCTCCGGGAGACCGCCCAGGGATGGGGAGGGAAGGCTCCCTCTCCCCTTGGGGGGCAGGGGGCAACTCCGTGGGGGAGGGGCGCCGAGCTGCTCCTCTCCCTGCCCCCCCCCCCCCCCCCCCCCCCCGGCCGGCTCCAAGGCCAGGGTCCCCGCCAGGTCCCAGAAAGGCCGCTCGCATGGGGCAGAGGAGAGAATGGGGTCTGTCGCGACATGAGCAGCCTCTGTCGGGAGATGGCCGAGGGCGCAAAAGGCCGAGCGCGCACCGGAGCAGGGCGCGCGCGGGAAGGTCCCTCCCCGCTGTCGCGATACGGCGGCGCCTATCGCGACATGGCCGGGCCCCTTCCAGGCCCGCGCTGCCCGCGGCGCTCGCGCTGCCCGCGGCGCTTGTCCCCGTCCCGCCGCCGTCCTGCCCGGCCCCTCCCCTATCCCGGAGCCGCCGCTGCCGCGGCTGCAGCTACTACCTGAGCCGAGCGAGGGAGGGAGCGAGGGAGGGCCGGGCCGCTCTCGCCGCCGCTGCCGCCGCCGTCGCCGCTTCTCTATGGTCGCCCGCACTTCCCCATCCGGGACCCGCAGCTGGCTGACTGGCCGCGCACGCGCACTGGCCCTGCCCCGCGCCAACCACGCGGGCTCTTCCTAGTTCCGCCGCTCCACCCTCCGGGCCTGTGCAGCTCCGCCCCCGGCCGTTCCCGGAGATGGGCGCCCTCCCTCCGAACCTCCCGCGGTTCGCAGCGCAACCCCGCCCCCTCCTCCCGTTGCCACTGGCCCGATTCACTTCACTTCACCTCCTTTCTGCTTCTTCTGCCGTCGTACTCTGACTAACCTCACAGTCATCAATGGCAAAGCACACTTGGCACAGCGCCTGGCACGTAGTAGGTGCTTTCTCCTCCCGCCTCTGCCCACCCTTTCCTGGATGCCCTGTCCGGTGCCCAGCACACTGCGGGCACGTAGTAGGTGCTTTCTCCTCCCCCCCTCTGCCCACCCTTTCCTGGATGCCCTGTCCGGTGCCCAGCACACTGCGGGCACGTAGTAGGTGCTTTCTCCCCCCCCCCTCTGCCCACCCTTTCCTGGATGCCCTGTCCGGTGCCCAGCACACTGCGGGCACGTAGTAGGTGCTTTCTCCTCCCCCCTCTGCCCACCCTTTCCTGGATGCCCTGTCCGGTGCCCAGCACACTGCGGGCACGTAGTAGGTGCTTTCTCCTCCCCCCCTCTGCCCACCCTTTCCTGGATGCCCTGTCCGGTGCCCAGCACACTGCGGGTATGTAGTAGTAGGTGCTTAACAAACGTTTGTGGGCTTTCCTGACCCCGCCTCATCCAGCTCTCCTCTGACTCATCCTGGGGCTCTCTCCGCATCTTCTCCTCCGCATCTCTCCAGCCTGGTCTGGGCTAGCTGACTATAACGACGTACCGGGACTGGCTCGTGATTTTACAGGCACAGAGAATTCCCAGATGAGGGAAGTCCCTTCCTCAATGCGGGTCGCACCTTCTCTGCTCCTCACCTGCTGGCCCAGAGGTGGGTGACTCAGGCAAGGTCATCCAGTCGGCGTCCTCTGGCAGCTCGGGTAAATCTGTGCAAGAGCATCGGAAGACAGAGAGCACCTCAAGACTTGGGGGCGGGAGGCAGGAGGCGGGGAGCTTCCTCTAGGAGGGAGCGCCTGACCGAGCCTTGAAGAACTAGAAGAATTATAAGGGACCAGAGAGGAGCAGGGTCTGGACTTCATCTTTGACTTCCTGAACTCGGGGCTGATGCCCGTCTTTCCAAGGAGAAGAATTCCAAGTCTGAGGTTCTTGGGACCCTCCCGATGGCCAGGTTCTGAGGTCCTGGGGTTCTTGGGAACTTCCTGATGGCTGGGTTCCTGGGACCTTCCCAATGGCCGGTTCCGAGGTTCTAGGTTCTTAGAACCCTCCCGATGGCCGGTTCTGAGGTCCTGGGGTTCTTGGGACCGCCCCAATGGCCAGACTGGAAGGCCACCTGCTGCTTCCCTCCTCTTTCCTAGCCTCGAGGCCTGGGCTTCTCAAAGTCCAGCTTTGGGCCTCTGTAGACCAGAGATAGCTGGCCCTGCCCTGCCTATCTGCTTCTCTCAGTGCTGTTCCAGGCCCAAGATTGAAAACTGGGCCTTACATACACCAGCTCTGGGACAAGAATTATCATCATAAACAACTCTGATGACTTGGAACTTCAAAACTCAAGTATAATTCAGAAAGATCAGGACTGTTTTCCTCCAGAGGTTAAAATATATTTTTTTTTCCTTGTAAGAACAAATTGAATCATATTCTAAACATTTTCACATCCCGGCACAGATCAGAGTTCTAGCCCTGGAGCTGGAAGGGCCCTGGAAGGCAGGGGAGTCCCATCCTCCCCTTTAATGGGAAAAAACGCAGGCTTGGAGAGGTGAAATGATGGGTCTCAGTTAATAAGTGTCTAAGGCAGGACTTGAATCCATTCCATTCGCTGCCTTACTACAAGATACAAAATGTGCCACAGGGCAAACCAATGGCTCCCCTAAAGGGATTTGGTTTATTTGACTTTACCAGAAGTGTTCTTACAAGGGAGGGTGGATCACAACATAACATTCTCACTTTTTGTTGTTTGCTTGCATTTTGTTTTCTTACTCATTTTCTTTCTTTTTTTGATCTGATTTGTGCATCAAGAGAATTGTATAAATATATTTATACATATTGGATTTAACATATATTTTAACATGTTTAACATATATTGAATTGCCTGACATCTAGAGGAAGGGGTGGGCGAAGGAGGAGATCTGAAACACAAGGCTATGCAAGGGTCAATGTTATCAAATCATTTGAAAATAAAAAGTTGTATTTAAAAAAAAAAAAGTTCCTTTTAAGTGGATAGGATAATCTATGTATTCCATTCCCACCAATGCTTTCAATGACATAACAATTCCTGAAGCCCCTACCAGTTCCAGCCCTGCAAAGTCCAAAGACAAAAGGGAGTCAACCACACCTCCCTAATCCATTCACTGTCCTACCAGCCACTGTTTTTCTTTTAATAGCTTTTTATTTACAAGTTATACACATGGGTAATTTTTCAGCATTGACAATTGCCAAACCTCTTGTTCCAACTTTTCCCCTCCTTCCCCCCACCTCCTCCCCTAGATGGCAGGATGACCAATACATGTTAAAGATATTAGAGTATAAATTAAATATAAAATAAGTATATATGTCCAAACCGTTATTTTGCTGTACAAAAAGAATCGGACTCTGAAATATTGTACAATTAGCCTGTGAAGGAAATCCAAAATGCAGGGACAAAGATAGAGGGATCAGGAATTCTATGTAATGGTTCTTAGTCATCTCCCAGAGTTCTTTCTCTGGGCGTAGCTGGTTCAGTTCATTACTGCTCCATTGGAAATGATTTGGTTGATCTCGTTGCTGAGGATGGCCAGGACCATCAGAACTGGTCATCATATAGTATTGTTGTTGAAGTATATAATGATCTCCTGGTCCTGCTCATTTCACTCCAGCCACTATTTTTCAAAACTGATTATCCTCCTTTAAACCTTTCCCGGGCTCCTTCTCCCCACCCTCTTATTGCTTCATTTTACTGAGAAAGATAATATGTCCATGCCCTGAGATCTCCCTCCAACCTTCTCCTTGCCCTAACATCATCCTGCCACTCTCACTTTTCAGTTCCCAACTTTCCTTTTGCTTGTTATTTGTATTCCCAGCATTTAGCACAGCATATAGTAGGTGCTTAATAAAAGCTTATTGCCTGTCTGGCCAACTTTGGAGATGATTCTCAGAGCCATTTATCTCCTGGATACCCCCCCACACACACACACACACACACATACACATACACACACACACACACACACACGCTTCCTCACTTTCCTGTGTCTCTCAAGAACACCACCACCCTCCCAGACCCTGCCACTCTCAACCTAGGGTGTCATCCTGGACCCCTCCCTCTCACTCTCACATCCCATCTGTGGCCAGATCCTCGGGATTCTACTTTCAGCACTTCTTGCATGTGGCCCCTCCTCTCCTCAGACCCTGTCCCCACTCTGGGGCAAGCTCTCCCCTTGTCCTTACAATAGCTGCTGGTAGGTCCGCCCAGCACAAGGCTCTCCTCAACACGTGGCATTTTCTCTGCCTGTGCCTCTGCCAGGAAGCCTCTTGTTCCTCATCTCTGCCCCCTGGTTCCTGGCTTCCTTTGTGTGGTTCAGAAATGGTGAAGAGTCACCATTTTAAAAAAAAGCTGGAGAGATGTCTAGAAGCAAAGTAAAGTTTATTATACATTCTCACCAGAAGGGCGTGCACATTCGAACAGAAAATCTAAGGGAGGAAGCCCCTTCTGGGGCAGGGTCAACACTTTTAATCCCTAACGCAAATACCCCCTCCCACCACTGACCCTCATCCTTATTGGCTGAGGATCTTACTTTCTAAGGTGGGAACTACCCAAGAAATTGAACCTGACCAATAGTTACATAGTTGCCCATATTTGACTGAAATAGGGAGAAAATGATGTCATGGGAGAATAGCAGGAAGGGGACTTAGGTGTGCCCTTGGATCAATGCTCCAAGTCCTTTAGGCCTATGCAAACTCTGAAGTAGATGAAGCCTTACTCAATTTTCACAACTGCCTTGAAAGATTTCCCCTCATCTCATTCACCTTCAAGTCCCTTCTATAGGAAGCTTTTCCTGATTGCCCTTCAGTGCTACCTTCCTCTCTCTGATTTCATCTGGTTTTTAGCTCATTTGTTTGTCATTTGTCTCCCTCATTAGACAGGGAGCTGATCAAAAACTGAGACTTTTTTTGCCACTGTATCCGATGCTTAGTAGAGTGTCTGGGACATAGTAGGCACTCAATAAATGCTTATTGACTCTATTAAGAGCAATCGATGAGAAATGCAAAGTAGGACAACTCTTGAGATACCACTACACATCTCTCAGATTGACTAAGGTGAGAGGAAAAGATAATGACAAATGTTGGAGGGCATGTGGAAAAACTGGAACGCTGATGCATTGTTGGTGGAATTGTGAACAAATCCAACCATTCTGGAGAGTGATTTGGAATTACATCCACAGGGCTATCAAATTGTGCATCCCCTTTGATCCAGCAGTATCACTACTGGGCCTGTACCCCAAAGAGAGCTTAAAGGAGAGAAAGGGACCCACATGTTCATGGCAGTCTCCTTTTCATAGTGGCAAGGAACTAGAAACTTAGTGGATGCCCATTAAGGACTATAAGAAATAATCATTTAATTAAAAAAAAAAGAAAGAAAGAAAGAAACAATCAGAAGAGTGATTTCAAAGGGGCTTAGAGAGACTTACAAGAACTGATGCTGAGGGAAGTGAGCAGGACCAGGAGATCATTGTACATGGCAACAACAAACTATACAACCATCAATTCTGATGGACGTGGCTCTTCAACAATGAGGTGATTCAGACCAGTTCCAATGCTCTTGTGATGGAGAGAGCGTCTGCTCCCAGACAGAGGCCTGTGGGAACTGAGTGTGGTTCACAACATAGCATGCTCACTCTTTTGTTGTTATTTGCTTTCATTTTTTTCTCATTTTTCTCTGGTTTGATTTGATTTTTCTTATGCAACAAGATAATTGTATAAATATGTCTGCATATATTGGATTTAACATAAATTTCTACCATATGACATATATTGGATTACTTGTCATTTAAGGGAGGCAGTGTGGGGGTAAAGGGGGAAAATTGGAGCACAAGGTTTTGCAAAGATAAATGTTGAAAAATTACCTATGCATATGTTTTAAAAATAAAAAGCTTTAATTAAAAAAAGAAGAAGAACCTCTCAGACCTGTGGAAGAGGAAGGAATTTATGACCAAAGAAGAACTAGAGATCACTATTGACTACAAAATTGAAAATTTTGACTTTATCAAATTGAAAAGTTTTTGTACAAACAAAACTAATGCAGGCAAGATTAGAAGGGAAACAATAAACTGGGAAAACATTTTTACAGTCAAAGGTTCTGATAAAGGCCTCATTTCCAAAATATATAGAGAACTGACTCTAATTTATAAGAAATCAAGCCATTCTCCAATTGATAAATGGTCAAAGGATATGAACAGACAATTTTCAGATGATGAAATTGAAACTATTACCACTCATATGAAAGAGTGTTCCAAATCACTATTGATCAGAGAAATGCAAATTAAGACAACTCTGAGATACCACTATACACCTGTCAGATTGGCCAGAATGACAGGGAAAGATAATGCAGAATGTTGGAGGGGATGTGGGAAAACAGGGACACTGATACATTGTTGGTGGAATTGTGAATACGTCCAGCCATTCTGGAGAGCAATTTGGAACTATGCCCAAAAAGTTATCAAACTGTGCATACCCTTTGATCCAGCAGTGTCTCTACTGGGCTTATACCCCAAAGAGATACTAAAAAAGGGAAAGGGACCTGTATGTGCCAAAATGTTTGTGGCAGCCCTGTTTGTAGTGGCCAGAAGCTGGAAAATGAAGGGATGCCCATCAATTGGAGAATGGTTGAGTAAATTGTGGTATATGAATGTTATGGAATATTATTGTTCTGTAAGAAATGACCAACAGGACGAATACAGAGAGGATTGGCGAGACTTACATGAACTGATGCTGAGCGAAATGAGCAGAACCAGGAAATCATTATATACCTCAACAGCGATACTGTATGAGGATGTATTCTGATGGAAGTGGATTTCTTCAACAAAGACAAGAGCCAACTGAGTTTCAATTGATCAAGGATGGACAGAAGCAGCTACACCCAAAGAAAGAACACTAGGAAATGAATGTAAACTGCTTGCATTTTTGTTCTTCTTCCCGGGTTATTTATACCTTCTAAATCCAATTCTCCTTGAGCAACAAGAAAACTGTTCGGTTCTGCACACATATATTATATCCAAGATCCACTAGAATCTATTTAACATGTATAGGACTGCTTGCCATCTTTGGGGAGAGGATGGAGGGAGGGAGGGGAAAAATCGGAACAGAAGTGAGTGCAAGGGATAATGTTATAAAAAACCACCCTGGCATAGGTTCTGTCAATAAAAAGTTATTTAAAAAAAAAAATAAATTTAACAAAAATTTAAAAAAATAAAAAAAGAAGAACTTTCCATGTAACAGGCACTCTGCATCCAGTAAATGTATTGAGTATGCTCTTCTTACTTTTCCAAAGCCAAGCAGGCTCCACAGGATCCTCAAGGGATTAGGGGCAGGTCCTCAAAGGTTCAGGGATGTTTCTTCCCTCCTGTCATTGGTTGTGACCCCACTGGCTATTTTTCCCTCTTCTACATGTCAATTATTGACACCCCAGTTCTATTTGCTATCAGTTAATCTCTAGAAAAAACTTTGACGGTATAACAGGAAGAAAATCCAAACATTTACCCCCACACACCCCATCCCATCTTGGTCTCTGGAGAGGAGAGTGGGCTTGGTCTCCCAACATTTTCTACTAGCATTGGTCCCATGAAATTCCTGACTGCCAGATGAGTCTCCAGCTCAGCTGTTGTTGTTGTTTAGTTTGAGTCCCAAAGGTCACTCCTGGCTCCTTGGGCCATAAATGTTTGCTGGCTGTAAAACTTGACCCTGGATATGAATGACTTGGAATTCTGACCTTTCGAAATCCCCAGTCTCCTTGTCCCCCTCATGCAACGCCTTCGCTTTAAACTAGGGAACAAAACCACAAATAGACAAAGAATCAGGCCTTCCAGCCTCTGTGGCAAAACTGGAGCCTGTGTTTCAATGGGGACAATGTTACCAAAGAAGTAAGAATAAGAGTGGAAGATTGGAGAGAAAAGGAACAAATGTCCGAGTCTCCGTCCCTAATCCTTTTGGAAGCTCCCGGTTCTTGATAGCCAGGCCATCTGAAAGGCTCCTCCTTACCATATGGTTAGCAGACCAGGACCAGTCGGGGGCTGTTTATGAATGCACTTTCATTAAATATCATCTTAATTGTGGGTGCAGCAGATCCTCCGGACCCCTCCACCGGGTAGAGGCCATCCGAAGCAATCCCCCTCAGTCTGTTATATAAGCAAACAGTGATTAAGTACGTGCAGGAACTCTGCCACACTATCCCTGTCCTTAAGGAACTGGCAGTTGTGTGGAAAGGGCCACATAAATCAGTTGTTGTCCTGCTCCAGAGCAGATGGGCTCCTCAGCAGAGAGCTGACTACCAGGGACGAGTTCTTCTGGCCGTAGAAATTCATGGAATTGTTTGAAGTGCAAAAGGGGCATGAGCCAGAAGGAGGAGACGTCCCCCAATGAAATCATGCATTTCTCCCTTCGAAGGGCCTTCCCACCTGTCCCATGCCATTGATGTCAAAGCCCTGCTGCTCCCATTCCAGGTCTCCTTGGTGCAGGATTTCGAATCAAGAAACGTTGTTCAGTCATGTCTGAGTCTGTGATCCTACTTGGGGTTTTCTTGGCAGACATACTAGAGCGGTTGGCCATTTCCTTCTCCCAGCTCATTTTACAGATGAGGAAACTGAGGCAAACAGTGCCGTGTTTGAGGTCAGATTGAAATCAGGAAGATTCATCTTCTGGCTTCCAGCCCCAGGGCTCTGTGTACTATGGAGCCACCTAGCTGAAGTTCCCCGTGTGATTTTTGAACATGTCCCTTCCCCCTTTTGCTCCTGAAGTTTCTCCTCCTAAAAACAAGGAGATAGGAGTAGAAGGGTTCAGAGTCCTTCCTGGCTCTGTCAGCTGTCAGATCCTAGGAAATTGCTCAATCCCTATGATCATCAATTTCCTCATCTGTAAAGGAAGCAGACTGGACCAGAGGCCTCTGAGGCCCTGTCATTTAGTCCTACCCCATAATTCTACAGGGGGAAAAAAGGAGCCCCCAGAAAAGTTGATGTTTGGGTTTTTTTTTTTTCCTATCCCACAATACCTTTCCCATTTCCCATGCTCTTTCAAACATTCCTGTCACTGGCTCAGCAGTCACAAGTGGTATGGAAGTTTTAGTGAAAGATTTTAGTTTTTGTTTGTCTGAAACACAAAGTTCTATTCAAGTTCTTTTGTTTTCTGTTTGAATCACAAACAAACATGAACATTTACATACGCAGTGAAGAGAAGGAGAAAAAAGATTTTGTATGAAATCAGGAACCCAAGCTATAACCATATTTCCTTCTTCCTTTTTTTCCCCCGAGGCAGTTAAATGAATTGCTCAAGGTCACACAGCTCTTTCCTTTCCAGTCCCCTTCTCCCTCATCCTTAAGGTAGACATCCATTTTTGGCTCTCCCCATAGTTTGAGGCCTCTTTGTCCTGGCTTACTGCCCCCCTGCTCAAGGAAGGATCCTGAAGGTTTCACAGAGTTGAAAGAGAAGAGATCTTGAAATTTAACAACAGAGAATGAAGTTAAGCAGGGTCATAGGTTTAGATCCAATCCTGGAGGATCCTGCAGCCCCCTCTATTTTTTGAAAGTTTCACTTATTTGATCGACCACTTCTGAGTTGACTTTGGAAAAGTTCACACCCATGCACACTCACACACACAACACACTCACTCACATACACACACTCACCACACACACTCACACTCACACACACTCACCCACAAGGCTAAGGGGAGGAATGTATCTGTCCTTTGTATGCAAACTTAATTATTACTCTTCAGCTAATTAGAAGACTCCTTATACTCAAGCCCCTGGGTCTTCGAGACCAGAACAGACTGATGCGATTTCATGTGTTAAATTGGCAGAAGGCAAAGTGGGTTTATGTGGACTTCAAAGACTAGGCCTTTATTGGCCAACCTCCATGTTATATGGATATCGCACAGAGTATTTGTCACAGAACCTGTCACTGTTGGACAAGACCTCTAAAGTAAGATGAAATGGGCCACTGGGGGAAGTTGTGGTTTCCCACTGCTTGAAGAAATTCAAATAGAACATGGAGGGACATTTCTGATGCACGTTGGGATTCCGTACTTGGCTGGGTTGGTCTGCATCCTGCAGAGTTCCAACTCCCAAATTCTAGGTTTCTATGACATCATTTTGTCCAACCCCATAAGTGGCCAATACAGTTATCACATATAACAAGTCGTCCTGATGCTCTTTTTTCACCCCCCCAAGACAATTAGGGTTAGGGTTAGGAAATATTAAGTGTTTGAGGTTATATTTGAACTCAGGTCCTCCTGACTTCAGGGCTGGTGCTCTATCCACTGCGCCACCTAGCTGCCCCAATACTCTTCTTTAAATGAAATTCATAACAAAATATCAGTTGCTTCTTCTAAGTCTCTATGCACATATTCATGTATTTGTTTTGTTGTTAACCCATTCATTTTTTAAAAAAGTTCTCAGCATGTTTTATCTCAGGTGACCTTGTTATACCACCTTACATTGATATATTCAGTCATTTTCACTTGTGTCCAATTCTGCGATGCCACGTAGGGTTTTCTTAGCAAAGATATTGAAGGAATTCACCATTTCCTTCTCCAGATCATTTTACAGATAAGAAAACTGAGACGAATTGGGTTAACTGACTTGCTCAGGGTCACCTAGCCACTAAGTCTCTGAGCCAGATTCAAATTCAGGAAGATGTGTCTCTCTGACTCTAGGTCCAAGGCTCTATCTAGCTGCCCCTACATTGATCAGCCTTACAATTAAAAAAAAATTGTTTTCTTCCTAATACTGCTCCATAGCCATTAAACAATTCAAAAATCAAAACCCTCACGAGCAAAACAAATCCTCACATTGGTCATGACCAAATATCCATGCATAATTCTGGATTTTAAGTCCATTATCTCTTTGGCAGGAGGTCGATGTTGGCAGGAGACATGATTTCTGTTCAGACCTCCTGACTTAGGATTTATCCGAGCATTAGTCAGAGTCCTATAGTCTTTCTGAGTTGTTTTTCTCTATTATGTTTTTGTATTTGTATAAACTGTTCTCCTAATGCTATTCACTTTACTCTGCATCAGCTCATGGAGGGCTCTCTGATTTCCTCATTTCTTTAGGCATAATAATATTCTATTACATTCACATACCAGAATTTGTTTTGCTATTGTTCCAAAAGATGCATATTCCGTGAGTTTCCAAGGTTTTTTTTTAATCTACCATGAAAAGAACTGCTATAAATAATTTTTTGCACACATATCCTTTTCCTTTGGATTCTTGAGGTCATAGACCCTGTCTTGATGCAGTTGGCTCAAATGGTACACCACAATTCAGTAAGGGCATAGTTTCTAACTGCTTTCCGGAATGGCTAAACAAATCCATAGTTCCACCAACAGTGAACTAGTTTTGATTATTTTCTTGAAGTTCCTCTGACATCGGTTATGTCCTCTTTACCCATCTGGTATGATAGAAACTCAGAGTTGCTTTAATTTGCATTTCTCTAATTATTAAGGAGTTGGACCAATTTTTTTCTTATGGTTATTGATAGCTTGCCTTTTGTACTTTTCCAACTGCACGTTCACGTCTTAACTCTTTGTCTCTACTGGGGCATGGTTCCTCTTGCCCAATAAATTTGAATTGCTTCCTTATATATCTTAGAAATGAGACTTTTATCAGAGAAACTTAGTGCAAAGTATTTCTCCCTCACCCCAATTACTTGTTTCCTTTCTAATTTTAACTCAAAATTGGTTTGTGGGAAACCTTTTCAATTCTTTATAATCTAAATTGTATCGACACTTTTCTTTCTGACCATTCAGTTTTTTTGCATTTATACTGATTTTTTTCTTCTTCATCGTTTAGTCATTTTTCAGTTGTATCTGATTCTACGTGACCTTTTGGGAGGCTTTCTTAGCAAAGATGCTGACATAAGTGGTTTGCCATTTCCTTCTCCAGCTCATTTTACAGATGAAGAAACAGAGGCAAACAGGATTAAATGACTTGTCTAGAATTACATAGCTAATGTTTGAAGTCAGATTTGAATTCAGCAAGATGAGTCTTCCTGATTCCAGATCTAGTGCTCTATCCATTATGGCACCACCTAGTGGATCTTATCCATTATTACCAGTTCTTATTTCCGTCTTGTGTGTGTATAACCATTATGTGTATGTTTATATATTTATCAACATATTTTAAGAATCTAAAATAATGTATTCAAATTGGTCTCTTCGTATAAATTTGATTTTTCCTTCTCTTTGGAAGAAATTTCCATTTATGTCTTCAGAATTTCATTGTTTGTTTTCTTCATTGGATGTTTTCATAACATCCTATCATACCTTCCCATCATCTGTGGAAGCATTTCCTGTGGAGAAGGAGCCAGCCGTCTCCACAGGCTGATGGTCACAGAGCAGCCAAGCCTGCCGACTTGAAATATCAAGGCACCTGGAGGGACATACAGGAGGCAGTTTTTTGCCAAGGCAGGTCAACCCGCAACTCCCTTGATCCTCATCTCCCTATATACCCTGATAGAGACTGCCCAGGAAACTGAGCCCAAGGGACTCGGAAATAGCCTTGCTTCCATCCCGGTGTCCTTGGCCATCATCCTGGGGAAATGTGGCCCAGAATTGCTTCCACAGGGGTTGTAGTCACAGCTACAAAAGACCCAGGACAGAAAATACTTGTCCCCCAAATCCTGGCATTTTCAAACAGTTCAATAACAAGATGATTTAATCAGTGGACATCATCATAATAATATTTATATAGTGCTTCCCTGGAAGAGATATGCTAAACTTTTCACAGTGATTATTTCATTGTGTCAAGCCTCTTCTCTTTAGTGAGCCAGGAAAGAGTTAAATGCCCATTCTTGCTTCCTACGGGTTTTTACCTTGAGTTTCTTCCTGGTATAATTCCACAAGCCTGAGTTCTGATAACAAGGTTCAGGCTCCTTCCTTACAGGAGTTTCTAAAGTCATAACACACTGCTCTTCTGTTTCCTCAAAAGTTCCCAAACTCTATAAATCCCTTCAATCTATGCTCTTCTCATTTCTATATGAGAAATATTTCTCTTTATATATATTTCTCACAATTTCGCTATATTAAACATATTTTTTTCTCTCCCCCTCTCATGCAAAGCTTTTCTAGTCAGTCAGAGGTATAGGAGAGAAAAAAATTCTCTCTCCTTGCACTATCCTTATCTTGAGGAGCTCAAAATTAGCTCCTAAATTATCTTACCATGATCAAAGACCAATACACTCTGAGTCCTTCGGAAACATACTCTGAATGAATTCCAATTTTAATAATTCACAGTGATATTTATCCTAGTCAGCAATACAGAGGTTGAATTCTTCTCTCTCTTATGGCAGAGAAGTCTTGCTAAGTTTTAACACAGAACTCAGAATGCAAAACAGACATATACATACAGAGGAGTCTATTTTCAGCTTTTACATACAGATTTTTTTTGGGGGGTGTGTGAGGTAATGGGGGGTTAAGTGACTTGCCCAAGGTCACACAGCTGGGAAGTGTTAAGTGTCTGAAGTCAGATTTGAACTCATATCCTCCTGACTTCAGGACTGATGCTCTATTCACTGTAACACCTAGTTACCCCTTACATATAGAGTGAAGCCTAATATACTCAAGTAATCTTGGGAGTGTCCTCCCAATTTTCTTCCTTTTATATATTTTGCTTCATTACCAATTTCAGAAAGAAGAAAAGGGAGTGGGGGAATTCATTTTTACTACCCTGAGGTCTCTTTGGATTTTTCTCTCTTTCAGGGGAAAGTCCCACATCCAAAGCCACCAGAAGTTCTGGTGTGGCATCTGTTTTCAGATTTGAGTTGGGGGGACTCCCAAGAAAGGAGTCAAAAATTCCATACAAGTTTCATCTATTTTCCTATTATTTCCCATTTTTCCAAATCAAGACTTCCCTGAAGTGGGAAGCATTTTTCTACATACATCGTGAATTCCTTTAATTGATCAGTAATTATAAGCAACCCCCTATCTTTTACTTCCTTTTTTTTTGTTTTTTTGTTTTTTTTTTTGTTTTTTATTTAATAGCCTTTTATTTACATGATATATACATGGGTAATTTTACAGCATTAACAATTGCCAAACCTCTTGTTCCAATTTTTCACCTCTTACCCCCCCCACCCCCTCCCCTAGATGGCAGGATGACCAGTAGATGTTAAATATATTAAAATATAAATTAGATACACAATAAGTATACCCAACCAAAACGTTATTTTGCTGTACAAAGAGAATCAGACTCTGAAATATTGTACAATTAGCTTGTGAAGGAAATCAAAAATGCAGGTGTGCATAAATATAGGGATTGGGAATTCAATGTAATGGTTTTTAGTCATCTCCCAGAGTTCTTTTTCTGGGCATAGCTAGTTCAGTTCATTACTGTTCCATTGGAAATGTTTTGGTTGATCTCGTTGCTGAGGATGGTACTTCCTTTTTTTAAATCCACTTTTAGATATACCTGTCTGCTTTTCTGTTGATTGATATTGTCCCATTTTGCTAAACTAAATAAAGTAAAACTAAAATTTACCCAAGAGTTTAAATAAAACTATAGCTCCTCTTCTATCTCCAATAACCACTGGGCTTGTTCATTTTGTGCTTTCCTGTTGTTTCTCTTACCTCTTGTTGCTTCAGAGTCTTGAATGATTAGAGGTACCTTGTCCTCCTCAATGTTTCTCTGCTTCACTGTAGGCCTGTGTTCATCCCTGTTTGGGCGCCACTTGAGACCATTTCAAGGGCCTTGTCGGGAAGAAGGCATGAGTAGGACAGAAGACTTTGATTAATGAATTTTGAAGTTCGTTTATTGATCTGAGAGCCAGAGTTTATATACTCTTTATGTTAATGTTGCAATAACACCATGTGTTAAGTTACATAATGTATATTCCATTGTTACATTATAGCTAGACATTAATATTAAATAGTAACTAGCAATAACAACCTGTGTACCACAACATAATCATAACTTGTCTGGTTTGTGATGTCTTGCAAAGTTCAGTGAATTTCTCTCAAACACGGTTTCCTGATGCTTACATGTTCACATAGGTAACTTCCAGATTTATTGCATCTTTGTGCTAATAGCACTTCTTCTCTAATAGATCAACACGGCCTATTCTCAACGTAGGTTGTGGGAGAGCGGTGAGCCTACTGCACATCATTCCAGAGCTGCACAGAGAGTATATTAACTGTTACATAGCTTTTTAGAAGATCTGCTTATTGGGAACCCTCTACAGATGTGCTATTATTACTCCCCCTTTACAAATGAGGAAATTGAGACAAGTAGAAGTTGAGTGATTTGCCCAGCTAGTAAGTATTTGTGGCTGGATTTGAACTCAAGTCTTCCTGTTTCTCCCATTAGGATGTGAATTTCTAGAGAGAAGAGGTTCTTACATTTCTATTTGGATTGCCAGTTCTTTGCACACAGTAGGCACTTAATAAATGCTTCATTCATTTATTCATTCAATCCCATAAATAGTTTCTTTGAGAGAAATTTCATCTATGGGATCCTACCTATTATTCTTCTGAAACTTCTGAAATCTGCTCTCCTAAAATCTAAGGAGAATGTGAGGCTCTGCTTGGATTTCCTCTTTTCACAAAAGCCCTAGGATGGAGTAATCCCTTATCTCCCATCTTCCTATAATTTCCAGTTCCTTCCTATTAGTGACTATCAAAATCAAAACTCTTAGACCTTTTGAAGTAAGAACCACTCTTAAAATATATCTGCCTGGGTTTCTACTGGGCCTTTATCCCAAAGAGATCTTAAAGGAGGAAAAGGGCCCCACAGGTACAAAAATGTCTGTGGCAGCCCTCTTTGTAGTGGCTAGAAACTGGAAAATGAGTGGATGCCCATCAGTTGGGGAATGGTTGGATAAGTTATGCTATATGAATATTATGGAATATTAGAGTTCTGTAAGAAATGAGGGGCAGCTAGGTAGTGCAGTGGATAGAACACTAGCCCTGAAGTCAGGAGGACCTGAGTTCAAATCTGACCTCAGATACTTAACACTTCCTGGCTGTGTGACCCTGGGCAAGTCACTTAACCCCAATTGCCTCAGCCAAAAAAAAAAAAAAATCTAACTGTAAGAAATGACCAGCAGGATGATTTCAGAGAGGCTTGGAGAGACCTACATGAACTGATGCTGAGTAAAAAGATCAGAACCAGGAGATCATTGTACATGGCAACATCAATATTATATGATGATCAATTCTGATGGAAGTGATACTTTCGAACGAATTGATTCAGGCCAATTCTAATGATCCTGTGAAGAGAGCCATCAGCATCCAAAGAGAGGACTATGGGAACTGCATGTGGATCGCAACATAGCATTTCCACTCTTTTTGTTCTTGTTCTTTTGCATTTTGTTTTCTTACTCATTTTTTTTCCTTTTTGATCTGATTTTTCTTGTGCAGCAAGAAAATTGTATAAATATGTTTACATATATTGGATTTAACGTATATTTTAACAGGTATAACATATGTTAGATTACTTGCCATTTAGGGAAGGGGGTGGGGGCAAAGAGGGGAAATCTGGAACACAAGGTTTTGCAAGAGTCAGTGTTGAAAAATTATCCATGCAAATGTTTTGAAAATAAAAAGCTTTAATAAAAAAATACATCTGCTTTTGGCAGAGAGACACAGAGATAAAGAGATATTGAGAGAGACATATTTGGAGAGAGAGACACAAAGAGAGATAGGGAGACAGAGAGATATTGAGAAACACAAAGAGACAGAGAGAGCACCAGGAGATATCTGGATAAAATTGAAGTCCTCCCTCCATCAGTGCTTTGCCATGCCTCATTCCCAGGCTTTCCAACTGTCTCTCAAACACCTCCTTTCTTCTTTCTTTCTGCCTGGTGGTCTGCAAGTCTAGTCTGATGACAAGAATCACTTGTTTCTCACACCCCGCAGGCCTCCATCTTTGCCCAGAGGCTCTGCCGGGATTTCCCCTTGTGCTCCTTGTATTTCCTCACAAGGGCACGTCTTGGTATTGGCTCCCCTCGCTCCCCAGCGCGGCCCTCGGAGTCATCTCCCATCTGTCTTTATCCAGCCGCTTCTCTCGGTGCCTTTGCCTGCAGGACCTCTGCTTCATCTTGCCCAGTGGTTCTCGAACTTCTGCCCTCAGTATCTTCATGCTGTTAAAAAACAATCGAGGATCTGGTGCAAGAGGTTTGTTCACATGGGTTCTGTTTATAGCTATTTTACTGCATTAGAAATGAAAAATAACTGAATTTGCAGACCCTCCGAAAGGGTTTCGGAGACCCCGACAGTTCTTTGGACCACGCTGGTCTTGCCGCTTGCCCAGACCTGGTGAATCTGCAGAGAGCCCTGAGCGCGCCCGTTTCAGCTCGGGCCCTTTCTCCCGTCCCCGAGAACCGGTGAGGGTCAAGCTCCTTTTCTTCTTTGCAGCCATTGGCGTGGGACCCCCGCCGGAGGGGGCAGCGCCCCTCCCCCTCCTTTTTAAAAACTGCTGCTATGACCAGACTTCCGGGACGGGAGGCAGAGGGCTTCCCCCGTCTCTGGCCGCTTCCCCTCGGGCCCCCCCCCCCCAGTCCCTGGCCGCTTCCCCCTCAGGCCCCCGGCCGCTTCCCCTCAGGCCCCCGGCCGCTTCCCCTCAGGCCCCCGTCCCCGGCCGCTTCCCCTCGGCTCCCCGTCCCTGGCCGCTTCCCCCTCCCACGGGGTCGCGGAGCTTGACAGAAATGACTCAACGCCGCCGCCGCCGCCGCAATAGCGAAGGTGCCAGAGCCCAGGTCTCGGCCCGGAGAACCGGAGCGTGAAGGAACCAGAGGCGTGGACAGGTCCGGGGGCGGGGCCCCCCGGCGCGCATGCCCGGCCCCCGCCAATGGCCGGCTTGGCGGGAAACAGAGGCGGGGCCGCGTCCCGGCGCCTCGCCCCGCCCTCCGTCCCCCCGGCGGCGAGCCCCGGATGAGGAAGTGAGGCCGCAGCCTGGTGCCGGCGGCTGGGCGGGGGCGGGGCCGCGCCGGAGGGGCGGGGCCTGGGCGCGGGCGCGAGCGCGGGCGCGAGCGCGAGCGCGGCCCCTGCCCCCGGTGCCGGCTCTGGGCGCCCGGGTCCTGGGTCCGGGCGGGCGCGTCCAGGCCGGGAGCGGACGGACGGGCGGACGAGCGGGTGAGTGCGGCTGCGAACCCCTCCGGCCCTCCCCCGGCCCCGAGCTCCTGGGGAAACTGAGGCCCCGCCCGTCCCTTGTCCGGGGCCGCCCCGGGGGGGGGCGGGGACCCGGCGCGCCATGACAGGCGCCGAGGCCCGGAAACACCACGTGACCTCCCGCCCGGCGGCGCAGGGACTTGAACCCAGCACCTGGGAAGTCGGAGGGGGGAGGAGCGCACACAGCAGGCGCTGCATCAGTGCTTGGCAGGAGGAGGGGGAGGACGCGGGGCTCCAGAGCTGGAGGGGGGCGGGGATGGAGAACCTGGAAGCGAGGTCGCGGCTGGGGAGCCTCGGGGTCATGGGGGGTGTGGGGGGTGGTCTGAGCCCGGTTTCCTCCCTCTGCCCCGCCCCCATCTTCCCCCCTTTCCTCCCCCTCCACGGCCCCTCCAGCTCCTGAAGGAGCCGAGCCAAAGGGGCACCTTGTCAGGTCCGCACACCCAAAGGCCGGGGCCCCCCCGGGGCTCCCGAGCCAGGGGGCCCCCCCCCAGGGGCCTCCGGGGCAGAGGTGGCCCCGCCCCCAGGGGGCTCCCGGCCTCCGGGAAGGTCTGCAAACATTTGTGGTCCGAGGAGACCGGGATAAGTTGGAGAGTACCTTGAGGGGAAGGTGCCTGTGAGCACGAATTAAGCACCTGCTGTATGCGGGACTGTGCTGAGTGCTGGGCCCAAGGAGCCGGGCGGCCCTCAGGGAGCTCTCTGCCACAGCGGGCGGGGAGGGGAGGGGCCTTCCCTCAGGGAAGCGGGGTCCCTTAGGGCCGGGCTCGCCCGCTGGGGCCGGGAGTGGGGAGACCCCGAGAGCTCTCCCAGCATGCCGCGGGCTCCCGCCTCCCTGCTGGCTGGAGGGAGCAGAAGGAGCCCCAGTTGAGGTAGGGGCTGACATCGCGACCTCCGCGGGGCTGCTTCCCGCCCGCGGGATCTCCAAGTCCCTTCGGGCTCTGAGCTTTCATGCACCCGGCCCCCTTCGAGGCGCCCTGCAGCTGTTGTGTGGGGCGTCCCGGGCCCATTGTTACACCGCGGCGAGCGAGGGCGGGGGGAGCCCTCCCGGAGCTGGGAGCAGGGCCTAGGCTTGGGGGGGCTTTCCTGGGCCCTGCTCCCCCTCCACGGTGAGGGACCCCCCAGAGGCTCTAGGGTCCTGCAGGACCTCTCCCCGGTACCTTCAGACCTCTATGCAGGAGAAGCATTCGTGTAAAATGAAGGGCCACCCTAGGTTCTGGTTGAGTTGTTTTCAGGCAGTGTTTGGGGTTTTCTTGGCTGGAGCAGTTGCCTTCTCCAGCTCATTTTACAGAGAAGGAAACTGAGGCACCAGACGGGGTGAAGTGGCTTCCCCAGGGCCACACGGCCCGTCAGTGTCCGAGGCCGGCTTTGAACTCAGGGCCTGCACTCTACAAACTCTGAGGTCCCTTCTCTGTCCCGCCCAGATGGATGAGAAGGGGACAGTGGGGACATTTCCTCCTAGCCTGGCTTTCTTTTCCTGTGCTTTTCCCCAGTTTTTCCCATTAGGCTGTGTTCCTTCCTCTGATTGCTGGAATGCGGGATAGGGGATGGCGGTAATAGAGACACCCAGGAAATCCGGATGAACGTCCGGCTTGGTTAAGGGGAGATCAGAAGCCTTTGGTTCAATCTCCCCCCACCCCCAGTGACACCTCCTGGGCACTGGAGTCCCTCTGAGCGTCCCTGGTCATTCTGACTGCATTACGCAGCAACGGCAGCTGGGCCTCGGGAACCAGACTTCCTCACGTATTTTTAGAAAACAGCGGTTTTTGGTCCGGCCTTGGTCCGAGTAGGGAATCCCCCGCCCCAGCGAGTTGGCAGCTGCCCCGGGGTTCCATCTGCAGGTGCTGTCTGGCCACGGCTGACTCGCAGTCGTGTGTTAGAATCAGGGCCTGAATCCGGGCCTTTCCGCCCCGAGCCCAGCCAGGGCCCCCAGGAGAATACAAGTGTGGATTTTGTTGTTGTCGCTTGTAGTTTGCCAGATACTGAACCTAAAATCTCATCTCTTCTCACCACTCGGCAGCTGAACTTGCAAAGTTATTATCTTATTTTCACAGGTGTGTGTGTGTGTGTATGTGTGCTTGCGTGCACACACATAGGGGGACGATGTCTAAGTGATCAGGTAGTGAAATGACTTGTTCCGGATTGTGCCTCCCATGGTCAGTATTGAGGCTCCCGGCCCCCTGACTCCAACTCAGAAGCTTGGATGGTTTTCTAAAATCCATTTTTATTTAGGGTACTTTCCTTCCCTATGGCGATAAATAGATGTGAAATCTGTTCCCTCTGAAAGAATCATTTTAAAGCAAGCTTACTGATTGTAGCATGGGAGCTGCTTGAAGTTAGAATCGGTTTAATTTTGTTTGTTTTTATAGCCCTGACTCCTGTCTTGGTTTGCATATAATAAACCCTTAATGAATGCTTAAAAAAATACATTTTTATTTTTTATGTCATTATAGTTGTCCCCTTCTTGCCCCCGAGAGACATCCTGTATAACAAATAATGATTTCCTAAAAGACTGAAGAAAAAGATGAGAAATCATAACTGATCAGTAAATCAAACAATCAGCACCTCCATGGTTCTCCTTGGATCTCTCACCTCCGCGAGGAGGAGGGCTGGGGGCGTCCTCTCCCCTCTCCCATTTTCTCATGATTTTCTGAGTTTTTGGCGCGCCGTTGTCTTCCCTTGTACGCTGTTGTTGCTGTACGTGTCGTTTTCTCGGCTCTGCTGACTTGTCCATGTCAGTTGTGGCGGCTCTTCGGGTGCTTCTCTGTATTTGTGACACGGCCGTTTCTGATAGCGCACAATGTTCCAGTTCATTCACGGGCCACCATTTGATTAGCCACTCTCTGGGCGATGGGCTACCCATCATTCCCGGTTCTGGGCTGCTGCTGACCTGTCGGCGTGAGGTTTTTCCCCATCAGACCCTTCCTACCCTAGATGTTGGCTCATGCCATCCTGGGTCCCCCTCCCTCGCCAGCAGCCTCTGGGTAAATTGGCAGCCAGTTGCCAGGATGAGTTTGCCAGACTAAGCCTCTCGCTCCCTTTGGGTGGGTTGAGTCGAATGTCCCCCTCCCCCCATCCCATTCCCTCTGGCCCAGCAGCTTTGTGGGTGAGCGAAGGCCGCCTGAGCCTGCAGATATTTCTTTGTTTTTCGATGGCAGGGAGCCACGATGATTTCTCTGCACCCAGCTCGGAGCAGTTGAGGGAGCGCCGGCCAAGATGAGGACAAACAAGCTCTACAAACTGGTCATCCACAAGAAGGGGTTCGGGGGCAGCGGTGAGCATTGCTTGGCACAGGGGAAGGGGTGCGGGGGAGGGCCCGATGGGAGGGCAGCCTCTGAGGCTGGCACCCCGGGACCCCAGAACATTGTTGAGGGCTTTGGAGGGGACCCACTGAAATCTGCCCCAGCTGACTTCTGAGGTCTCTGTGAATTGGCCAACGCCCCCAGGGGCCCCTGCGGGAGGACTGGGGTTTTCCTGATTGGGAGGGCTGGGGTTTCCCGATGCTTGGCCTGATTCTAGCCTGACTAGAACTTCTTGGTGGGGGAGCTTTGTAGCCCTGCTCTCGCTGGGCCTTTGATCAGCCCTGTGTGGGAGGTGCTGTGAGGGTTTCTGAGCTGGGCCCTGAGAGGTTAAGTCATTGGCCTGGAGGCTCCGGCCTCCCTCGGATGCCCTGGTGCTAGGACCTCTGCCTTCCCTGGCTCCGCCTTCTCCCCCCTGCAGTTTCCTTGGGGTCTAAACTTTGTAACTCACCTACAGATGCCCCAGGTGCATTTTCCCCTCTTTTGCACCTCTGAACCCTCCCAAGGCATCTTGGGGGTTACTGGCTAGATTTCTTTCTTAAGGACCAGACCTTAAACCCAAACTGATTGGATTCTCCTTGATCACCTGGAGGTCCCAGACCGAGTCCCATTTGGTCTTTGTTTGGGTCCTGATTGACTCAGACTGAACGTAAATAACGGTCATTTCTGCCTTGGCTAGAAACCCTGAGGGTCTCCCCTCCTCGAGTCATTCATTCATTCATTCATCTAGATTTTTTGGATTAGGTGCAAGAGGAGAGAGATTCTTTGCCCCTGTGGCTCCCCAGCCTTAAGCACTGAATGGTTGTCGCCTCAGTCACACTGTTGAGGGGCGAGATGCCCTAACAGCCATGGGGGTCCCGGGCCGGTGTCCCCGGAGGCAGGTTTTGCGAAAGACTCCACAGTCCCAGTTTCAAGTGAGGTTTTTGGCAAAAATGGGTTTATTTCACTGAGGGTCTCTTTCCCTTAGTGGGTGCTTCCTGATCAGGAAGATGGCAAAGGTTTGGGTACAGGGTCTTGTTTATATTTAGCCTTCTACGGTTTGGGGCTGGGGAGCGATTAGGGGCTGACTTCCAAATCAATAAGGCTGGTGATTGTTTCCTGGACCAGTTGGACGTGGGAACCAAAGAATTTTCCAGAGATTCCGGTGCTTGGGGATCATTTTTAGGAATTTTCCCCAGGCCCAGTGGCCCGCTGCTCTCCCAGGGATCAGGGAGACACGGAGCCCTATTAAATCAGCACTGAGCCCAAGCCTGTGCACGGCCATTGCATCTGGGCCATCTCCAGGCTCCTGATCTGTGTCTGGCCCCTGGACCCCGATAGCTCGGGAGGGGGAAGGGCGGCTGCTGCCCTTGCCCCTGAAATCCAATTCCCTTGCCTGTTTTGGTCCTTTTCCAGAACTGCAGGCAAACGACCTCCCCTGGGGTGGGACCACTGCAGCGTTACAGCTGCCTCCTGGGGGTCTTCCTGCCGCCGCCTCTCCTGGCTCGAGCTGTCTGCACTCAGCACTGTGGCGGCCCCCTGTAGCTGCCCCCATTACCCCATGGAGCTCTTCTTTGACTTGTAGAGCCCCTGGTAACCCCTCCCCCCCCCGGCTTTTCAGTCTCACAGCCCAGTCCAGCCAGTCCAAGGGCTTCAGTGGTGGCCGGGGGACAAGACCGGTCTCTGGCTGCCCCCGGGCCTGGAGTGCTCTCCCTCCACTCTGAGAGAAGCCTCTGCCAGACCTTCCCCCGAGACCCCCCAACCAAGGCCTTAGTCGTCCACACTGGTCTCCTCCCCCCTTTTCCCTCCTCTCTCTAGACCGTGAGGGCTGCCTTTGGCTCTTCTCTATAGCCCCAGAGCTTAGCTTGATGGCTGGCACATAGTAGGTGCTTAGTGCTCTATGACTTACCCCCGCACAGCGCCTGGTGCTTAGGAAATAGTCATTGGAGTGGCTTGGGCAGGGCCGGCCTCTGGGTCTCACTGGGCCAGGATCGGGCTGGTCTTTCCCCTTGCTTGCTCTTTGGGTTCCTTCTGTCCGATGAGAGGCCCCTCCCCGATCTGGGATCAGTTTGCTCAGAGTCTGTTGGGGGCAATCCCCGTGGGGAGACTGTAAGCCCCACAAATCTGCTGCATGACTGTGGCCCCTGGTGTGGGCCAAACCTCCTGCTCTGTGGCAGGGTCCCCGGCTCTGCCCTTAAGGAGCTGTGGGCCCTCAGACAAAGCCCCAAGATGCCATATGGGATTGATATTGCTCGTGGGGCGTTTGGGGTCCCTGGGAGAGGTGGTTGGGGTCAGGAGGTCAGAGCTTGCGGCCTAGTGTTCCCATTTACTCCTGGCATCTTTGAGCCTCAGTTTCCTTGCCTGTAAAAGGAGGCCCCTTCCCAGGGCTAGGGGAGGGCTGTCCTTGGAGCCTTCCTGTGAGGGCACTTGGGGTTTCACGCACTGTTTGCCTGTCTTTGCAGATGATGAGCTTGTGGTGAATCCCAAAGTGTTCCCCCAGATCAAGCTGGGGGACATTGTGGAGATCGCACACCCCAACGACGAGTACAGGTGAGGGCACTCTCTTCCCTGGGCTCGGGCGGCAGGGAAGCCCCGTGTACCCACGCGAGGTCTGAGGAGGCGCCGGCTTTGGGAGGGGTGCCGTGGCTGCCGAGAGGTCTTGTGAAATGGGGTCGTTAATGTCCAGAGATGGCCGGGAGTCTCCGGGAAGCCCTTGGGCACTGGACGGTGGAGAATTGGGGCTGGTGCTTGGACTCTAGAGATCTGGAGACCTCAGCGGGAGCCATCTTTGGACACTGGCTGCCCGAATGATGCCAAGCCTCCATTTCCTCACCTGTGAAATGGGAGCAGTGATGCACTCCTTCTAATTTAAGTCCTTGAGGGGGAAGGAGGGAGGGAAGGAGAGAAGGGAGAGAAAAGGAAGGAGGGAGGAGAAGAAGGAAGGAAGGAAGCAAGGGAGGGAAGAAGGAAAGAAGGAGGGATGGGGAGGAGGGAAAGAAGGAAGGAGGAAGAGAGGGAGGGAAGGAAAGAAGGAGGGAAGAGAAGAAGGAAGGGAGGGAGGGAGGAAAGAAGGAAAGAGGAAGAAAGGGAGGGAGGGAGGGAAGGAAGGAAGCAAGGAAGGAATGGGCAATATAGTAACTTATGGAGTGTCTTTAGGAGCTGGGACACAGATACAAAAACAAGAAGTTCCCTGCCCTCGAGGAGCTTACTTTTCCCCAGGGAAAGAAGGAACATCTAGGGGAGGGGCACCGATGAGGGAAGTCACCAGCATGGTGGCTGGAGTCCCAGGATCACGGTGCCGCCTCCTTGCCAGGAATGACTGTAATAATTCAATTCCTGTTCCTTGGGGTGTGGGGGAACTGTGGGAAAGGGGGGGCCATGAGGATGGCCAGAGTGAGTCAGTGAGTGGGGGGGGGAGGGGGAGGGCTTGGACATGTCTGGAGCTCAGCTGGAGCATAGTGGGGATTGATGGGTGCAGCAGCCTCCCGAGAAGATGCTTAATCACGAAAAAAGTGCCAAGGCTTGCCCTGCAGCCTTGGAGTTGCGCCCTGTCTGGGCAACCCTGACATTGAATCCCAGCTCCCTGGGTGAGCCCTCAGTTACAGATCAGCTGCAGTCTTGGGGTGCTTTCCTCCACTTATGGCTCATCTTTGAAACTGACTCTGTAACTCATGAGGAAGAATATGTTGGGATCAGGAGCTTGTGATTTGGGGGAGCCTGGGGCTCTATCATAGAAGTGACTAGCCCAGAGACATGCAGCCCAGGGGCGAGCTGCCCATTCACAACAATGACCTCTGCCCTGGGGCCGGTGCCTCCCCAGCTCCCATGTGTGTGGGATCCTTAGGCCGGGAGGGCCAGAGGCTCTGGCATGAAATGTCTGAGTTCTTCTGTCCCTTTCCTTTCCAGCCCCCTGCTTTTGCAGGTGAAGTCGCTTAAAGAAGACCTGCAGAAAGGTAAGTAGCCACTCCCCTGTCCTCAGAGCCTTGTGTATTTGGGTGGGTTTGGTGGGATGTCCATGGGCCCAGAGGGTCGGCCGGGTCCTGCATTTCTGGTCCAAATTAGCTGGGAGCTGAGCGAAACGAAGCACGATAGTGCCCGGCCACTGCTCCTTTTGGGGGTCCTGAAGCTTCTGTAAAAGTACATAGACTAAAGCCAAAGTACCGGGGACTGGGCAAATTTGAGAGAAAAACTTGAAAAATGGGAGCGATTCAGAGTCTAGAAGGGCTGCCTCGGATAAACAATCAGAACGTCTATTATTCTGGGCCAGAATCTGTGCTGGAGATACAAACGCAAGCCCAGAGAAGGCTCGGGAAGCCTGCGTGCCCATGGGGGCTGGTGCTGTTGGGGGGCTTCTTGGGGGAGGCCTGATTCAGGCAGAGTCCAGACTGGTTGAGCCTAAAGTTCCTGTGGATCCGAGGAAATACAAGGATACGCTTACTTCCTCTAAATGGGAGCTTTGGGAGGAACAGGTTTCACAGAAGTTGGTTCTCAGGTTCCGTCTTTAATGACACGGAAAGGGACTTGAGGCACAGCTAGAAAGGAACGATGCATACAGAGAACTCACACAGCGCAGGCCCTCACGCCGAGGTCAGAACAAGCAGTCTGAAGACATTTTCAGGGTCTCCCTGCAAAGCTTTGGAGTCATTTCTGTGACATGGGAGACACTGGCCTAGAACCTCCCAATGTGGAGCGCCTGTCTCAAAGAAGGTGTGTGCTCTACCAGGGAAGCAGAATGGTAGGAGCTCAAAGGAAATGGGAGAGGAGCAAATGTTTATTTGGGCTGTTTATAGCTGATCTGTGGTAACCCTGAGCTTTCATTGGTCTCCTCGACCACACTGGACTTTGACTCCAACACGGTGACGTCATTTTGGTCCTTTCTGAGAACAAGGGACAACAACCACCCCAAGAGTGCCGCTCCCGATATTTTCCTGCGTGGTGAACCTTCGTCTCTGCCATTGACCTTGCAGAATCTGCTCAGACACGGGCTTGCCAAGTCCAATAGAATGGGCAGTTTTGTCATTTTTCTTGCGTAATTCCAAACCAGTTCACTGCTTCCCCAACAGTTTGGGCAAGCCTGTCTTCCCACAACCTCTTTGCTATCGATCGTTCCCATTTTCTGGCATCTTTGTCGATGCTTGTGGTTTGCTGTAAAAATCTCCAGTGGTTGTAATTTACATTTGTCGTACTCTTTGGTCTTGTCAAATCGGTCATTTTGGTAATGTTGATGTAGTGTAAATTGTTCTTAATGATAATGGCTGATTTGCACTCAGAGAGAGGCCTATGGGAACTGTGGACACAACATAGCATTTCCACTCTTTTTGTTGTCGTTTTCTTGCTTTTTGTTTTCTTTCTCCTATTTTTCTTTTTTGGTCTGATTTTGTGCAGCAAGAGAACTGTGGAAATATATATAACATGTTTAACATATATTGGATTACTTGCTATCTAGGGGAAGAGGTGGGAGCAAGGGAGGGAAAAAGTTGGAACACAAGGTTTTGCGAGGGAGAATGTTAAAAATTATCCATGCATGTGTTTTGAAAATAAAAAAGCTTTAATTTAAAAAAAAATAATAATGGCTAGCCTTTATGTAGAGCTTTAAAATGTGCACATCTCTACAAATTTTATCTCATTTAGTTCTCACAGTGACCTTGGGAGTGGGAGGGGTGTGATAGTCCTTATTTTATAGGTGAGGAAATGGAGGCAAGCCAAGTTAGGAAGTGTCTGAGGCCATTTGAACAAGGCTCTAGTGCTCACTTGACTCTGCCTCAGTTCATATACATCTTCCTGGGTTTCTCCGAGGCTGTCTCTTCATTTCTGAGCACAATAGTGTTAGTCTTTGTAGTCTTTATTGACCATCCAGTCCTTCTAGCTACTCTCTTGTCCCAGGGTCCGGTGGGCCCTCTTGGTTTCTCCTAGCTTTCTGACCACTCACTCCTCAGTTTGCTTGTCTGGCTTTTCACTTTCCCACTCATCAGCTTTGGGTATATCTGGGCCCTCTCTCATCCTTGGTAATCTTCCTTGCGTACCTGGATTCGCTTGTCATCTTGGTGAAGAACACGGATCCAGCCTTCATCTTTTTCCTAAGTTCTAGTCATGAGCTACTGACTGGATAGCCCATGAGCATCTCAGGAGCGCCTCCAAAACAATTCATTTTGTCCCTCACAAAACGACCCCTCTTCCGTTCAGTTAATGAATCAGCAAGCATTTATTACATGTTTGCATTGGCCTAGCCACTGTATTATAGGTCAGAGATACAGAGACAAAAGTGAAATGTGCCCTGCCCTCAGAGAGCTTACATTCGAATGGAGCTATACATACAGTATATATAAAAGGGGCTGCTAGATGGGAGTGCTGGGCTTGGAGTTGGGAAGACTTTCCTGAGTCAGATCCGGCTTTAGACACTAGTCATGTGTGTTCCTGACCAAGTCACTTTACTTTATTTTCCTCAGTTTCCTCATCTGTAAAATGGAGAATGCTATTTCAGCATCTTTGCCATGAAAATTCCAAACGAGGTCACTATGAACCAGACGAAACTGAATGACAACAAATGCACAAATTGTTTGGGGAGGAGATACTGGAGGTTCAGGGTAGGGGATGCACCAAAAGAATCAGCTGTTAAGTATTTTTTAATTGTATTTTATGTTTCCAAATATGTGCAAAGATAGTTTTCTTTTTATTATTGTTAAAGCTTTTTATTTTCAAAACGTGCATTTTCATCATTCACCTTTGCAAAACCTTGGGTTCCAAAATTTTCTCCTTCCTTCCCCATCCTTCCACCCCCTGGACAGCAAGCAATCCAATATAGGCCAATCATGCACAGTTCTTCTAAAAACATTTCCATATTCATCGCAAGAAAAAAATAGATCAAAAGGAAAAAACCACAAGAGAAAAAAAAGCAAACAAATAACAACAAAAACAACATAAGGTGGAACTACTATGCTTTGATCCACACTTAGTCTCCATAAGCACTTAAGAATTGAAAGAAACTAGGGATTCTGAGAGTAGAGAGGACATTCTCAGCCAGATTGTGACGGACCCTGCCAGCTTCTGGTGGAGCAGTAGAGGGGATACTTGTGAACTTGGAGTATGGAAGAGACAGGTTCAAGTCTAACCTCAGGCACTAACGAGCTGAGGGACTCAGCCAGGTCCCTTCCCTTCTCTTGCTTAGCTTGCTCACTTTTTCGCACAAGGGAATGGGACTCAGGGGCCTCTGTTGGCCCTTCTAGCTTGGCCCCCCAAATCTGAGTGTATCATTCTCAGCCCCTCATTCACACAATGTCAGATCTTGTCATCCTTCCCGACCTGTTGGTCCCACTTCTTTGTACTCCCACAGCAGTCGCCTGTGTTCTGGCCTTCTTGACCTCTCCCCTGGACTGTTGTAATCGTCCTTGCTGCTTCTGTCAGGTCTCTCCGGACTTCACCCCGTTGTCCCTGCCATTGCCACGGTACAGGTCTGAGCTGGCCACGCCCACTCGGGAAATTCCAGGGGCTCCCTTTTGTCTTGAGGCCCTGATACAAACTCTTCCACTTGCCATTTAAAGTTCTTTATAACTTGGCCCGTTGCTATGTCATCCCTCACTCCCTTACCCCAGATCTGTAATTGAACCCCATTAACCTGCTCGTTCCTCACATGGGACGCTCCAGCATTTAGGGAAGTGGCCCTCAGAGAGAAAGGACCAGCCAGCCATTGCCTCCCATGGTGGCACACTACCAAGTGTGATGAGCCAGCTAAGCCAGAACCGCAAAGCCCTGAAAGAGACAGACAGACGGGGGCCGGGCACCTCCCCCGTACTCTGCAGGATACTTGAGAGCAGGAATCCTTGGAATTGAAGGGCCTCAGACCGCTGGACCTGCTTCCAGCTGGACCAAACACATATCATTGGGAGGAACAATCCCCGTGGAAAAGGGGCCAGTATCTTGTCCACTATCGGCCCTAGTCGCTGACCAGCTTCTTGCAAGAATCTCCAGGATAGCAGTGCTCCTCAGAGCACTGGTCTTCCTGACAACAGGAACTGTCACTGACCGGCCCCTGCCTGGAGCTCCTAGGATAGCAGTGCTCCCCAGAGCATCGGTCCTCCCGACACCAGGAATAGTAACTGACCAGCCCTCTGTGCCTTTGTCCTGGCCATCCCCCTTGCTCGGGGTCTCTCTCCTTTGTTTTGGCTTTTGGAATCCCTGGCTTCCTGTAACATTCAGCACAGACTGGGTTTTTAGGGAACGGCAGCGATGTGATGCGGCAGTCATGGTAGCTGATTTGCTCTCAGGCTGCATGAAAAGGCTCCATCTCCAGGAGTCAGGAGGGGGCAGACCTGCTGTGCCCTGCCCTCTTCAGACTCCATCTGGAGAACTGGGCTCAGCTCTGGGAGCCTCACTGATCAGCAGGAGAGCATCGGGAGGACAGTGAGAGGATGCCGAAAGGCCCGGGATCACGTAGCATGAGCAGCCGGGGAAGAATGGGACTTGGTCTTTTTTTCCCGGGTCCCCTTTGCTGCATCCACTCCAGGTGCATCTTGGAAATGAGGACCTGTTTGTTTACGTACATGTGGCCTCCCCTGAGGAGACAGAAGCTCCTTGAGGATAGGCCCTTCTCCACACCTAGCAAAGAAACCGGCACTGAGTGAATTATAAATAAATATTGGTGATCGACTTTCGAGGGCATTTTAGCGTGGAGGAGGCAGGACTCCATGGTGACACCATTATTGTCGGGTAAAAGATTTTTTCTGTTATAGAGACTGGAACCAGGAGTAGTCAGAGTGGTGGATTCTGCCATTATGGCGGTTTCCTCACAATGAGAGCTATCCCACAGTGCAAGGAAGAGCCCCAGGAGCTGGGGGGGTTCCTCCTCCTCGGAGTCCCTCCAGCCGAGGCTATCCCCTTTGATTAGAAGGAGTCGGGGAGGTGGGAGGGGGTGGGTCTTTTCCAAATTTAAATATTAGAAGTGTGGTGGATAGATTGGTCCCGGGTAGCGGGTAAAGGAGATTGTGGAGGGGGGAGAGACACTTAATACTTCCTGTCTGTGTGACCCTGGGCAAGTCACTTAACCCCAATTGCCTCAGCAATAAATAAATAAACAAATAAATTATGTATCTATTTTAACCTTAATTTCTGTCAAACTACTCTCTAGTTTTCCAAGCATTTTTCGTCAGATGGCGAGTTCTTGTCCTAAAAGCTTAGGTTTTTGGGTTTCTCAAACTAGATTATTGTGGTCATTTACTATTGTGCATTGTGTACCTATTCTATTCCACTGCTCTGCCGCTCGCTCTCTTTCTTAGCCAGGACCATGTTGTTTCCCGGCCTCCACTTTCTGATTCAGTTAGAAACTTCTTGGCCACCTTCCTTCACACTTTTTCATTGATCCCAAAGGTCTCATTCTAAGGAGGGAGATAACCCGTAAACAACTATATACATGCAAGGTGTAATTTAAAAATGCTTCCTCTGTAAATCTTAGAGAGGAAGGCACTAATAGTGGGCTGGCAGGAAAGCCTCCTGCAGAAGGCGGAATTTAAACCAAGTATAGGAGACCAGAGAATCCGTGAGGCTGAGAAATGGGAGGGCATCTACTCTCAGGTCCCGATTTCTATTTTGGGAAGAATTAAAAAAATTTTTTTTGGGGGGAAGATTTTAAAAAACAATACACAAAAACCCCCCTCCTATCTTCTTTAGTTGTTACTTATTTATGAAAACCTGGATCTGTTGAAAGTTTTTTGATATTTATAAATCTAGCCAGGAGAGTAGTTTAGGCGCTTGACAGCTAAGCAGATTAATTCTGACCATTGTGGTCTCCCCCTGGCTTCCTTCTTCCAGAAACGATCAGCGTGGACCAGACGGTCACTCAGGTATTCCGGCTGAGGCCCTATCAGGACGTCTTTGTGAATGTCGTCGACCCCAAGGTATGTCTGGGTTAGGATCTGAGCTCTTTGTGGCAGTTTTAAGGTCCCTCTTGTCTTCCCCTCCCCCAGTATTAAGATCACAGCCCTGAAGGTGATTGTTTCCCTTTTGAGGCTGAGCATGTGTGAGTGAGTGTGGGTTGGCTGTGGGGATGAGCACTGCCTTGTCCAGAGGCTGCGGTTTGGGCTCCGGGATTACAGAGGAGGCAGTTGGGGCCCTGCGAGTGGCTGTGGCCTGTCCTTGGGCAGAACGAGTCCCTCCCTGGCTGACCCGGGCCCGGAGCCTCCCTTCTTGATTATTCAGCATCTCTAGCCCCTCATGTGTTACTCTGGAAGTGCTTCACGCACACATTACCCTTTTCTGAACATTCTAATGCTGTTCCCCGTTAAATTTAAATGCAGAAATAGAGCCCGTGTTCCAGTGTCATGTAATGGTCAGGCTGGGGCAGCCCTTGGTCCTGCCCTCTGGGTTGCGTTGGGAGCTGGATCCCGGGACCTGGAGAAGTAGCGTCTGAAGAAGGCGGGGGGGCCTTTCCCGCACAGTCCCCCTCAGCCGGTCAGCCTGCCGTGGGGACACTCAGTGAGGGGGCACGCCCATTTCATCTCGGGACAGCTTTATGAGGAGGTTGTTCTTGTTTCAAGCCCACACCTGCCCTGCAGATTCCTCCCATGGCTGGGCTCTGCCCCCGGGGCCAAACTGTCCCTGCAGGGCGCCGATTCTCTCTCCCAGTTGGTCCTCCAGACCCTTGAAGGCAGCGGCTTATCTTGTGTGCTCCTCCTTTCTCCGGTTCTTCCACCATGGTCTCTGTGCTAGGTTTGAACAGTGTCCGAGCACAGGCCAACCAGGGGCAGGGGACACTGAACCCCTCGGTTTCTTCTCCTGAGAATCTTGCCCAGTGCTGTAGCTTTTTTGTCTGTCCCTCATCCCTGCTTGCCTCAGTTTCCTCATCTGTCAAATGAGCGAGAGAAGGAAATGGCTAACCGCTTTAGTACCTGTGCCAAGAAAATCCCAAAGGTCTTAAAGAGAATTGAACGTGACTTAAACAACAGAACAATCACCAATCACATGGTTGCTTCAGACTGAGCTTGTGGTCCCCTAAAACTTCCTGATCTTTTTTCCACCTAGTTGCTCCTATTTAAAAAAGTTTTGATGGAATTATCCAGGTAGTAATTAAAAGGATTCTCTCTGTTTGTGTCCCTCCCCTTTCCTCTCCTCTGTTTTCTCCTATGTTCTATGGGCCATTTTTCTTTCTTCTCTTGATCCTCAAGATGATTCTCTTTGGCAGAGAACTCCCATTGTGTGGTTCAGCCTCCCCTCTCTGTGCTATGTGACAACGGTGTCTCGGCCTCCTCCCCCACATGGGGGGGGAAGTCCCTCTTCTTCTCCCCTTGTCCCCTGCACTAGCTACCAGTCCTCTGCGGGTGCCCTCTGTGCCAGCCTCCGTCCAGTCTGAGCCCTGCCAACACACGCTCCTGCAGGAGAGCATCCTCTGCTCTTGGCTGTCACTGCCAGCCTCTGCCCAGCTCCCCCTTCCCCGTGCTCTCCCTGTGTCTGCCCAGTTTTGTGGCATCTCCCATTCTTTGGCTTCATTCACTCCCAAGAGCATCTTTGGCCTCCTCCCTTCCTTTTCCATCCCATTGGGCCTCTAAAGTTGGCCTTCATGTGAGGCAGCTTTGATGTAAGCGTGGAGAGTGACTCTAGGAGCATTCTGGGCCCATTTACGTCTTGGACTTTCCTTGGCCTTAGGGGTGTTAGCAGCCCACTCCTGTGGCATCCCAAAGGCCATTGGAAGGTCCTGGTGGGCAGAGGCCCTCCATGGGGCATGTGGATGAGGGGAGGAGAAGCTCTTGAACTGGTATTGAGGACCTAGGATGGGAGTGAGACTGAAACATCTCTCTATCTCTTTTCAGGAGGTGACTCTTGACCTAGTGGAACTCACTTTTAAGGACCAGTACATTGGGCGTGGGGATATGTGGAGGCTGAAAAAGAGCTTGGTAAGATCTGGTGGCACAGGGTTTACTCTGCACACTCGGTCTTAGAAAGTTTTCTCGATGCTTTTTTATCAAGTGGGAATTTCCCAGAATCTCCCTCTCCCTGTACTTATCAAAAGGGCACGACAGTGAATCAGCATCAGAACCCGTAGACTTCTACCTCTCTGTCCCTTTTATTGTTTCTCTTCCTGGACCAAGGTTGAGTGCTGTCCGAGTTCAGGTGTGTATTTTTTCTTATTTTGTTTATATTGCCTCAGTTTAACATTTCCCACATCAATTTTTTCTGCTTAGAAAGACAGCCCCCTAGTTCAGGCTTCAGTCCCCTCTCACTTGGGCAATAGTCTTCTGATTGTCTCCTGGCCTCCCCTCAGCTGCCAGAGCCATTTTCCTAAAGCACAGGTATGGTCACCTCCTTCTCCTTCACCCACTTAGGCAGTTTCCTGTTGTCATTAAGATCAGATCCCTCCTTCCCCGATCGTGGGTGGAAAGATACTTTCCTTTCTTTTGCAGCCAGTTTTTGGTGTGACCTTTTATGTTTCTGTCCTATACCTGTCCTTGTTTGACTTCTCTTGGTTTAGAAGAGAAACATTCATGTTAAGGCCTCAACATAATATGTATTGCTAGAGGGAAAAATGCCTGTGCATTGTCGTTGATCTTTGTCCAGTTCTCTGAAGATTCAGTAGGCAAATTGCTTTTATTCTCCTGTTTTTGCAAACTTATTTTTAAACATGGCATGACCAGAATTCAAATCTATTTTTGAAAGTATTTTCCTATTTAACTACAATTTCTTTTTACATTCATTTTTTAAGCTTTTTATTTTCAAAACATATGCATGGATAATTTTTCAACATTGACCTTGCATAGTCTTGTAACATTCATTTAAAAAAAAAAACTTTTTGTGTTCTAAATATTTTCCTTCCCTCTACTCCTTTTTTCCGTACTAAGACTAGAACTATACTATCATATATATATAAATTTTTTTCTCTTTTTACTCTTCCTGGTTTAGGTATCAATTTCATAATTGTTAAATAAAAGGACTTTGGTAGAATCTCTTCTTTAAATGTTATACTGTATAATTTATGGAATATTGGAATTGGTTGATCTTTAAATGTTTGCTGGAATTTACTTGTAAATCCATCAGGTTCTGGTGCTTTTCTCTTAGGAAACTCATTTATGGCCTGTTCAATTCCTTTTTCTAAAATAGATTTATTTATTCTCTATTTAGATTTTCTATTTCCTCGTCTGCTAATATAGACAATTTATATTTTTCCATTTCACTTAAATTGTTAAATTTATTGGCATATCGTTGGGCAAAACGATTCCTTATAATTGCTTTAATTTTATCTTCGTTTGTGATATATTCACCCTTTTCATTTTTAATACTAGTGATTTGATTTTTTTCTCTCTTTTTTAAAAATCAGATTAGCTAAATGTTTAATTTTTTCATAAAATTAATAATTTGTTAATTCAGTGTTTTTTTTATCATAAGTTTTATTAATCTCATCTTTAGTTTTTAGGATTTTCAATTTAGTGTTTAAATGGGGATTTAAAATTTGTTCTTTTTCTAGTTTTTTTAGTTGCATACCCAATTCATTAGTCTGCTCTTTCTATATTTTATTGATGTAAGCATTAGCAATGAAAATTTTTCTCTAATGGGTTGCTTTTGTTATGTCCATAGGTTTTGATATTTTGTCTCATCACGGTCATTCTCTTTAATGAAATTATTGTTTCTATGATTTTTCTTTAACCCACTCATTCTTTAAGATTAGGCTGTTTAATCTCTAGTTAGTTTTTAATTTATGTTTCCTTGTTCCCTTATTACATAAAATTTTTATTGCATTATAATCTGAAAATGATACTTTTAGTATTTCTGCTTTTAATTATGAAATTTTTATTACTATATATGGCCCATCTTTGTAAAGGTACCATGAGATAGTGAGAAAAAATTGTATTCCTTTCTGTTTCCATTCAGATCTTTATAGATATCTGTCATAATCTCGTTTATCTAAAATTCTATTTTCCTTAAGTTCTTTTTTATTTATTTAAATGAATTCAAACAAATTTGTGTTTATTTATTTATTTGATTATTTAATTATTTATTTGATTATTTAATTATTTATTTTGGGTTTTTCTACTTCTGAGAAGGGAAGATTAAAGTACCCTACTATTATAACACTCCTACCTATCTCCACGTGTAATTCATTTAATTTTTTAAAATTTAGATGCTACCATGTTTAGTATATACAGGGTCAGTATTGATATTGCTTCATTGTCTATGTTACTTTTATCAAAATATAGTTATCCTGTTTATCTCTTTTAATTAAATCTTTGAGAGCATAATTGCTACTCCTGTCTTTTTTGCAGCAACTGAAGCATAGTAAATTGTGCTGCAACCCTTCATTTTCACTGTGTATCTCTCTCATTTTGATTTTATTTTATTCAAATCTGGAAAATGCAAAGCAAAAGCAGGACTTCGAGTTACCCACATAACTTTTAAAAACATATATTATTTTATTTTCTCTGAATTATTTGTAAAAACAATTTTCAACATTCATTTTAAAAATTGAGTTCCAAATTCTCTCCCTCTCCTTCCACCCCCTCATTGTAAGGCAAGCAATTTGATATAGGTTACACATGTGTAATCATGTAAAACATTTTCATATTAGTCATGTTGTAAAAGAAAACATACACTGAAATAAAAACTCAAGAAAATAGAGAAAGTAAAAATATGTGTTTTAATCTGTAGTCATAGCGCATCAGTATCAGGAATGGATAGCATTTTTCATGATGAGTCCTTCAGAGTTGTATTGGATCATTGTAATGCTGAGAATAGCTAAGTCATTCACAATTTGATCATCTTACAACACTGATATTACTACATATAGTGTTCTCCTGATTCTACTCATTTCACTTTGCATCAGTTCATGTAAGTCTCTCTAGGTTTTCCTGTGGGCATCTGGCTCATCATTTCTTGTGAAGATCGCGTATTTTAAAATCAGCAGGAGTCAGGAATTCAGGTTAGGGGAAAATCGTCAGTTTTTATTCTCAGTGAAGAAGGATCGGAGGTGGAAGAGAATCGGCAATAGCAATGTGTGTAGCTGAGTCAAGAAGCTAGCTAGACCAGCAGCCACACGACCAGCAGCTAGGAGTATCCAACCCAGGCCCAATCTCTCCCAGCTTCTCTTCCTCTCTCTCTCTGCCTCCACCCACCAAAATCGTCATTTCCTATACAACACATCAGGACTTGCACGGAGAGTGGGCAGGGACCATTCTTTATTCAATCATGTATATTAATAGAGTATAGCCCAATTACTATTTAGCCTCACGTACTTGGGACCTCAGTGCATCAATTCAAACCTCAGCCCATTACAATTTCTTATATCACAATCATATCCATAAATTACATTGCCATTCCCAATTGATGGCCAGCTCTTCAATTTCCAGTTATTTGCCTTTAGAAAAGAACTGTTATGAATATTTGGGCATAGTTCCAGATTGCTCTACATAAAGGTTGAATGCATTCACAATTCCACCAATAATTCACTAGTGTCTTAATTTTTCACATTCCCTTCAGCATTTATCATTTTCTTTTTCTGTTCTATTAGTCGATCTAATAGGTATAAGGTAGTACCTCAGTATTTTTTTTTTTTTAATTCAGTACTGACTTAGAGCATTTTTTCATATGGCAGCAGATAGCTTTGAAAACTGAGTGCTCATGTTTTTTGGTCATTTTGTCAATTGGGGAATGGCTCATATTTTTGTAAATTTGATTGATTTTTCCATATATTTGAGAGATGAGGCCTTTATCAGAGACACTTGCTTCAAAAATGTCTTCACAGTTATGATAGCTAATTATATTTCCTTCTATCCTATTCCCTCCCCCCATTTATCCTATTCTTTCTCTTCTTTTACCTTCTTCTTCCTCAAAAGTTTTGTTTTTGACAGTTGTCTCCCCCAATTGACTCTCTCTTCTGTGAGCATTCTCCTTCCTCCTCAATCCTCTTTCCCTCCTAATTTTCTGTAGGGTATATACAATTGAATATGTATGTTATTACCTCTTTGAGCCTAAGTTCAACCGTTCCCGGCCTCCCCATCTTCCTCTGCAACGTAATAGCTTTCTCGCCTCCTTTAGGTGAGATAATTTACCTCATTCTTTTCCCTTTTGTTTTCTCACAGTGCATTCCTTTCTCACCCTTTGTTTTTAAAGATATCATCCCATCATACTTGACTCGTACCTATGTCCTGTGTCAATATATACTCTTTCTAACTGCCCTAATAATGAGAAAGTTCTTAGGAATTAAAAGTATCATCTTCCTTATTAAGTCCCTTTCCTGTTTACTTTTTATCCTTGTCTAGATTCTTATGTTTGGAAGTCACATTTTCTATTCAGTTCTGGTCTTTTTGTCAACAATGCTTGAAAATCATCGATTTCATTGAATATCCACTTTTTTCTCTTTAAAAATCATACTCTGTTTTTCTGAGTAGGTGATTTATGGCTGTAATCTTAGCTCCTTTGGAATATCAAATTCCAAACTCTCCTATCCTTTAATGTAGAAGCTGCTAGTCTTAATTTATCCTGCCTGGCCCCATGGTCCTTGAATTGTTTCTTTCTGCCTGCCTACTTGCAGTATTTTTCTCCTTGATGTAGGAGTTCTGGAGTTCCCAGTATTTCTGGGAGTTTTCATTTGGGGATCTCTTTCAGAAAGGGATCGGTGAATTCTTTTAATTTCTATTTTATCATTTGGATCTAAGATACGAGGGCAATTATCCTTGTTAATTTCTTGAAAGATGATGTCTAGACTCTTTTTGATCACGGCTTTCAGGAAATCCAATAATTGTAAAATGATCTCTCCTAGATCTGTTTTCCAAGGCAGTTATTTTTCTAAAAAGTTATTTCACATCATCTTCCATTTTTTCTTCTTTTGGCTTTGTTTTATTGTTTCTTAATGCCTCCTCGTCATTAGCTTCCACTTGCTCAATTCTGATTTTTAAGGAATTATTTTCTTCAAGGAAGTTTTCTACTTACTTTTCCAAGTGCACTTTCTCAAGCTTCAGGGGTTTGGGGCGCCTCTTTTCAGAGATATGTCTATTGATTTGTGAGTTTTCAGTTCTTCCAAGGTAGTATGATCTAAGGAAAGGTGTTTCCTCCTCTCCTGGCCTGTGAGTGATCAGATGTACTTTTCTGCCCTGGAACTGTAAAGAAGGTAAGGAGCAGAGGTTCCTTTATGGCCACAAAATCTGGCGTGATTCTCCTCAGTCTGGGACTGCCACCCAGGACCATGACCTAGATCTGAATATGGTGACAGAGTCCTGCTAGCAAAGATCCTCCTTCGCTCTCATCTGTGGGTTGAGAGCTCCAGAAGTAGCTTGCTACAGCTGCTGATTCATTCAGTCCCAAGTTCTGCTCTGGGTTTCCTGGACTTGGTCTGTGCATATGTGACAACTCAACCTGGTGCGACAAACTTTTCCTGCCAAACTTCCAAGTTGTCTTGAGCTGGAAAATTATTTACTGTCTCCTTTTGTGGGTCCTGCCCCTCCAGGATTTATTTTTGGGCATTATTTAAATGGTTTGGGGGAGAGCTCAGAGGAGTCCCTGCCTTCTCTCCACCATTCTGGTTCCCTATTTCTCATTCAAAAAATGTATTTCTTGTAAACAGCATAATGTTGGAATTTTGTTTTTACTCCATTCTGCTTTCAATGTCTGTTTTCTGTGTGAGTTCATCCCTTTCACATTTAGAGTTATAATTGCTATTTGTGAATTTCCCTCCATCTTGTTTTTACTCACTCTTTGCCTTCCTTACCTCTCTTTTTACCCTATCCCTGTTACCTTATTTTCTCTCTTACCCTTTTTTCTTTATCACTCCTTTAAAAGCCCTTCTCTTATTTATTCATCTTACCCTCCTAATGTTAATCTGTACATTCTTCTAAAAGTCTCTCTCCCATCTTATTCCTCCCATTTTCTCATATATTCAAGTATTGTTTCCTTTTCAACTCTTTTGAAAAGGAGTAAGAGAGAGGAAGTGAGTGAGTGAGAGTAAGGGTCTAATATTACCACTCCTCCATCTCCACCTGATTCTTTTGTATGAGTTTTTCCTTTCCCGACACATTTTTATGACCTATTTTTTCCTTTTAAAACCTTTTCCTTCCCAGTTTTGTATGTTAGAATCTCATCATATAATGATAATGTTTTCATGGCACAAGTAAACAGATCTTAATCAGTGGTTTATAATTAGCCTGGAATGATTTCCTTGTATTTCTTCTGAAATGCTTTTTCTTTTTCACTCAGGATTATACTAATTTACTGGATATTCTATTCTGGAATGCAACCCCAGCTTCTTTGCTCTTATAACTATAATGGTTTTTTAGTGTAAAAGCTTGTATGTCTTGTGAAATTCTGATTGTTTTCCCACAGTATTTAAATTTTTTTTCTTCTTGATAGTTGGAGTATTTTGTTTTTAAACTTGGCTATGACATTCCTGTAAGTTTTCTTGCTGGGAGCTATCTTAGGTCATGATTGGTAGATTGTTTCTTTTTGTATTTTACCTCTTTGTTTGTTTCCTTTTAGAACTTCAGGGCAATTAATAATTTTTTGTATTATTGTATCCAGATTTTTTTTTCCCAAACGTAAAATAGATTTTATATACAGAAACAGACACAGAACTTAAATCTAGTAATCTAGATTTAGTTATCTTAGTAATCTAGAAACCTATTGTTCCTTCTGGTGGGTCTTTACTTTTTCACATCCTTTTTTTTTTTTTTTTTTTTTTTTTTCCCTTTTCTCCAGTTACATGTAAAAACAATTTTTTTTTTTTTTTTTGTGGTTAAACATGTACATTCATTTTTTTTTTTTTTTTACATATTTCTTATGAATCATGTTGGGAGAGAAAAAGCAGAACAAGAAGGGAAAACTATGAGAGATTAAAAAAAAAACAGAAGAAAAAGGAAAAAAAAAGTGAACAAAGAATGTGGTGATTTATATTCAGTTTCCATAGTTCTTTCTCTGAAAGCCATGGCATTTTCCATCCAAAGTTTATTGGGATTGCCTTGGATCACTGAACTGCTGAGAAGAACCAAGTCTGTCATAGTTGATCACCAGATTCTTTTTTTGATAAACTTTTAGGTAGTCCAACAATTTTTATAGTCTCTCCTTGTTCTCTTCTCCAGATCAGTTGTTTTCTAATGAGATGTTTTGTATTCTTCCAGTTTTTCTAGTTTGATTATATCTTGGTGTCTAATGTCATTCTATTTCACTGGTTCAATTTTAGCTTTTAAGAGTTATTTTAAAATTTTGTATTTCTTTTTCTTGATATGGTCGATTGTGCCAGTGGTGTAAATTCCACTTGGTCAATGTGTATTTTCCAGCTGATAAGTTGTAATCTCTTTGCTAACATATTTCTTTCTTAAATGGATTAGCTTTCTTTTCATAATTTTCTTGGATTGCTTTTATTTTGTTTTCTAATTTTTCCTTGTTTTCCCTTATTTGATTTTTGAATTCCTTTTTAAGTTCTTCCAATAATTCTTTTATGGGCTTGTGACCATTTGATGCTCATCTTTGAGGTTCGAATGGCTTTTTTAAAAACCTCACTATCTTCCTCTGAATATGAATCGAGATCTTCTTTAACACCAGTGTAATTATCTATGGTTAGATTCTTTTTTCTTTGCTTACTCATTTTTATTTTTAATTTGTATCATTTTATTTTTTAACAACTTATTATTACCAAGTTGAATATGGATGGAAACATCCTAAATAAAATACAATATATTACAAAGATGATACATTGTGATCAAGAGGGATTTATACCAGGAACGCAGGGATGGTTTAACATAAGGAAAACATTAACATAGTTGATCACATCAGCAATGAAAATTTTTTTAAAAAACCATATAATTATATCAGTAGATGCAGAAAAGGGTTTTGATTAAATTAAACATTTATTTATGTTAAAAACACTTAAAATATTGATAGAAATATATTTTTTTTCTCTTGAATTGATAAAAAAGCATTTATTTAAAACCATCTGCAAGTATTATTTGAAATGGGGATGAACTAGAGGCCTTCCTAGTAAGATCAGATGTGAAACAAGGTTATTGACTGTCACCAGTATTATTTAGTATTGTATTGGAAATCCTACCAATAGCAATAAAAGAGAAAGAAATTGAAGGAATCAGAATGAGGTAATAAAATAAAAAAATATAATTGTAGATTTTATGACGATATTCTTGGAAAATCCCAAGACTCACCTGCAAAGTGGGTTGAAAAACTTCATTAATCATTTAGGCAAAGTAGCGGGATAAAAAGTAAATCTACAAAAATCATCAACATTCCTGTATATCACGAACAAATTTCTACGAAAAGAGATAGTTTAAAAATATCCCATTGGAAAGATGGATAAAAATATTTGTAGCACCTCTTTTTTTAGTGACAAGGAATTGGAAACTGAGTGCATACCCATTAGCTGGGGAACAGCTGAATAAGTTATGGCATATGAATCTAATGGAATATTATTGTTCTATAAGAAATGGTGAAGTGATTTCAGAAAAGCCTGGAATTGGAAAATTCCCCAATTGATAAACATCTCCTCAATTCCTAATGCTTTGCTATCACAAAAAGATTTGTTCTAAACATTTCGGTACAGATTGGCCCTTTTCCTTTTTCATTTGAAGTCTTTGGGATACAAAACTCGTAGTGCTATCACTGGGTGCGAGGGTATGCGGTTTGATAGCCCTTTGGACATAGTTCCAAATTGTTCTCCAGAATGGTTAGATCAAATTACAGCTAAACCTAGGGTAGTGTCCCCATTCGCTGAGATCGCCTTCAATACTTTCCTTTTCTCTTGTCTCAACCGATTTACTAGATGTGAGGTGATACCGCAGTTATTTTAATTTGCATTTTTCTAATCAATAGTAATTTAGAGCATTTTTCTGTGTGACTTTTGATAACCTTGATTTCTTTTTATTTATTTATTTAATAGCCTTTTATTTATAAGTTATATGCATGGGTAACTTTACAGCATTAACAATTGCCAAACCTTTGTTCCAATTTTTCACCTTTTACCCCCCACCCCCTCCCCCAGATGGCAGGATGACCAGTAGATGTTAAATATATTAAAATATAAATTAGATACACAATAAGTATACATGACCAAACCGGATAATCTTGATTTCTTCTGAAAACTGCCTGGTCTTCCACTGGGAATGGCTCTTGTTTTTCTTACAAATTTAGGTCAGTTCCCTAAATATTTGAAAAATATGGTCTTTATCAGAGAGGCTGTACACATTTCCCCCCCACCCCCCTTTCCTGTTCTTTGGTTTTGACTGCATTGGTTTTGTTTGTATAACCCCTTTTAAATTTCATATAATTGGGATTTTCCATTTTCCATCTCCTGTTTGGCCATAAATTCTTCCCTTGTGTGTACAACTGAGAGTAGGATATTCTGTGCTCCTTTGATGTGCTCACGATATCAACCTTTACGCCCAAGTCATTTGTTCGAGTTTCCCTTGGCACATGGTGTGAAATATTGTTCTGTGCTTTGTTTCTGCCAAACCAGTTCCCAGTTTTCCCAGCAACTTTGTCCAATGGCCAGTTCTTACCCTAAAAGCTTAGGTCTTTGCATTTGTCAATGACTAGATTACTTTGGTCATTTATCATTGCGTATTGTGTAGCTAATCTAGTTTATTATCCACTCCTTTATTTTTTAGACAGGACCAGACTGATTTCACTATCAGTGCTTTGTAACGAGTGTGTGTGTGTGTGTGTGTGTGTGACAGAGAGAGCTAGAGAGACAGAGAGAGACAGAGACAGAGAGACAGAGACAGAGAGATGGAGAGAAAGAGACACAGAGAAAGAGAGACAGGGAGACAGAAACAAAGAGAGAGAAACAGAGACAGAGAGAGGAGAGAGAAAAAGAGAGAGAGAGAAACAGAGAGACAGAGACAGAGATAGAAACAGACAGAGAGAGGGGGAGAGAGGCAGAGATATAGAGACAGAGAAACAGAGACAGAGAGAGAGATAAACAGAGACAGAGAGAGAGAGACCAGAGAGAGAGAGAGAGAGAGACTGTTTAATCAATTATGCTCCTGACTTTGCTTTCTTAGTTGTTGGTATAAAATTTATACTGACATGTTCAGCAGCCTCGGGCAGCCTGGGGGTCTTGTTTCCTTCTGGGGCCTCTGGGTGCTCAGTCTCTCTTTCTTTTTCTTTCCTCCCAGGTCAGCACCTGTGCCTACATCACTCAGAAGGTGGAATTGGCAGGTATCCGGTGAGTCATTCCCCATATTTGCCCTTTTGTGACCCTGCGGGAGCAGCTGTATTGACCAGTACCGATGGGGGCTTCCCATGAAATGTCAGACTTTACTTATCTCCAAGGGAAGCATTTGTAGAAAAAATAACAGCAGCAGCAGCAGCAGCACAAAATAACAGATGTTTAGAAATAGGTGATGTGGAAAAAACAATGGATGTGAAGTCTGAGGGCCTGGATTCCAATTTCACCTCTGTCTCTTAACTGTCATGTGACTATGGGCAAGTTATTTCACCTTGGGCCTCAGTTTCCTCACCTGTAAAATGGAACTATGGGCGGCACTCACTTCCTAGAGCTGTTTTAAATTCAAAATGGGAGGATGTGATAGAAAGAAATCTTAACTGTGAGCTATGATTATAACAGGAGCTTGAGGGAGGGGCAGCCCACTGCCTGCCAAGGTTTCCCTGATACCTCACTTTTGCACAGCTGTCATTTGGGAGATTTGTTGTTTGCTTGACATTGTATCTAAATCTTGTTCTGTTTTCCTTCTGTACGTGCTGCCCCTTGCTGTAAGACTCCTTTGAAACACCTGTTGTGGTCTCTTGCTTTTAGGGCCCAGGCGGGTGAGCTGTGGGTGAAGAGCGAGAAAGTCATGTGTGGCTACATCAGTGAAGACACTCGGGTGAGAGCCCTCAGAATCCCCAGCAGCAGCCCCGGCCTCCCCTCCCCAGGCTATGCTTGTCCTGCGCTGTTCTTCCTCCTGTGATCTGTGAGTGATCTTTGGCCTTGGTCCTCAAGGAAATGTGACCGTGCCTGTTTTTTTTCAGGTGGTGTTCCGTTCGACTTCAGCCATGGTGTATATATTTATTCAGATGAGCTGTGAAATGTGGGATTTCGATATTTATGGTAATGTTGCTGTTAGCGGTGAATGGTCAGAATCGGGACGCTCCACGGGCTGTCCCCGAAGCAACGCCGAGATCCCCTGATCCAACAGCTGGAGCGTCGGTGCTCCTTTCTCGGGCTCTGGAGAGGCCTCTAAGCCTCTCGTTGTGGGGCCTTCCTCCCTGTTAGTGCAGCCCGAAGCCCGTCCCCACCTTCTGATCCTCTGCAACTCTTGTCATATTAGAGACTCTGTGCCAAGTGCTTCCCACTGTGCGCAGCGCTTAGTAGTTATTATATAAATGCTTATTCCCTTCCCTTCCCCCTCCAATCTCCAACTGCCACTTCTACTAAGAGATTCTCTCAGTAATAATAGCTAGTCTTTATATAATACTTCACAAATATCTCATTTGTGCCTCACAATGACCCTGGGAGATAGATGGGTCCCATTTTATGATCCCCATTTTACAGATGATGACACTGAGTCAGAATTAAGTAACTTGTCCAGGGTCACACAGTTGGGAAATGTCTGAAGCTGGATTAGAATTCAGCTCTTCCTTTCATCAGCCTTGGTGCTCTAGGTCCTGTACTGTACTGGGAATTGCAGAGGAAGCGTTGGCATTTGCTTTCAGGACCTCAGTTTCCCCATCTGGAGAATAAGCTAGCTGAGGCCATCCTTGAGTTATGTCATCCTTTCTTCTAGTCCTCCGGTTGCTTTCTCTCCTGTGCACATTTCTTCTCTCCTTGGGGGGCACGTGAGCTCCCAGAAACACAGACCTTATCGGAGGCAGAAGGATTCTTGGCCACCATCCAGTGAACTCAGACCAGAAGAATCTTGCTCTCTGTTCCGTGCCTCCTGCTTGAAGGTCTCTGTTCCGGGAGAGCCCGCCACCTGTAGGGGCTGCTTATTCTCTGTCGGGACAGCTAGAGCACCTACTCTGAGCAAGGTTTTCCTGACATCAAGCCTCCATTTGTCTTTTTGCGCCTTCCCGCCCAGGAGGATCCTGGGTCTTTTTTTTGCGGCCAAAAAGAAGCGTATCGCTCTCCCAGCAGGCACACCTTCTGATACTTGAATACAACCATCTCATTGCCATTTCCTCCCCCCGTCCCCCAAGTCTTCTCTTTTCCAAGTTGAACGTCCCTGGTTCTTTCAGCCCCAGAATGAGACCCCTCAGTGTCCCCTTTGCTCTGGTCTGGACACCCTCTGGTCTTTCCTGCACTGTGGAGCCGACCGCTGGGCTTAGTTCTCCAGATATTGTGGGATCCCTGAAGAGGACACGCTGGTCCCTTCTCCCCGGGCGCCCTTTCCCCCCCTGCGCCCCTGAGGCTGCTAGTCTCTTTTGCCCTCATGGCGCCCTGTGGTTCACACTGAGCTTACCCAATACTCTCAGCTTCCCCACAGAGCACGGATAACATGTGACCTCTGCCCAGCTTTGCTTGCCCAGGTTACCCACGGGAAGCCAAGGTTGTGCAAGCCAAGCGTAAGACTCGACATTTGCCCCTGTTCCATTTGGTCTTATTTGACTTAACCCAGTGGCTTGGCCATGTAGCTTCTGTGGATCCGGATTGCCCAGGGTCACATAGCTAGGAAGTGTCAGGTGTCCAAGGCCGGGTTGGAAGTCAGCTCTTTTTAAAAATGCTCTTTCAAAATGAAATGTCAGCTCTGTGTCCCCAGCAAGCTCTCAGCTGAGTCCGTGGGTTCTTCCCCTGTCCTCCTGTCTTCCTGTTCCGTGTCAGGCGGGCCGGGCTTGCCCAGCTTTCCTCCATTCCTGATGTGGCTCCAAGAGGGCTCCTCCCTGCCAGAGTCCCTGGTCACAGGCCGGAGCCTCTCAGGGCCGAGAAGCGCGCTGGAGGAGAGTCTCTTGCTGGTTTTCTCACCTTCCCAAGGCTGAGGTTGCCGTGAAGGCCGGGAGGTTGGCTCCCCCGCGTCCCCCCTCCCTGGGGCGTCCCCCGTCCTCTGCAGCTATTCCCTGCCCTGTTGCCATAGCTGCGTTCCCTGGGACTCTCCCAGCCCCCGGAGGACACAGTCCCCTCGACCCCTTGTCTTTGAGTCTTGTTCCATGCGCTCCGTCTCCCTTCCTTCACCTTGGCCAGCCCCTCCCCCAGATGGCCGCAGCCCCTCTGCCCCTTGCCTTCTGGGCCACGTGACGGGGTGATGTCGGAGAGCTGGGGCTCTGGGTCCCCGGCGTCTCACAGCCCATGGCTTTGGTGCTGGCCGGGCCGGGCTGGCCCTTTGGGCCCTCAGGCTGAGGCCGCCGTGTGGCCGAGGCCCAAGGGAGGGGAGGAGGCTCTGTCAGGCCCTTCTGGCTGGTCTGGGCCCCGGCTTTTCTCAGACCAGCTCTGCCGCCGGCTGGGGGGTTTGGGGAGGAATGCCCCCCTCCCCCCTTAAACTCTGCTCTGCTTCTTCCTTTGCAGGAGACTTGTATTTTGAAAAAGCTGTGAATGGTTTCCTTGCCGACCTCTTTACCAAGTGGAAGGTAGGCTCAGAAACCGTTGGGAACATGGGGGTGGGGGTGGGGCTCCCCGCGTACGGCCGACCTCTGACCCCGCCTGGGGCCGTGACTCCCGGCAGTCCCTCCGCCCCGTGGGCCGCCGGTGGCCTGTGCGAGGGACGGCCCCAGCCGAGGAGGTCTCGGACCCGGGCGTTTGTGTCGGCCTTTACGAGGAGCTCTGGGAGGGTCAGAGTCTAAAAATATCCGAGCGCTGATTTTTGTTTCCCATGGGCGCGGCCGCCTTGGAATGAGCCGCAAAGGCTCGGGTTCAAATCGGGCTCAGACACGGACTAGCTGTGGGACTCTGGGCAAGCCCCTTTACCTGTGCCTCCCTCAGCTTCCTCATCTGTGGAATGGGAACAACAGGGTCCAGTGCCAGGCTCAGAGTAAATGCTCTGGGGATGTTGGGTCTCACCGTTGCTGTTTATGGGAGTGATTCTCCTTCAAGTGGCCCTGAGGGAAGGGCCCGAGGGGACGGGGTGAGAGGCAGGGGGACGGAAGAGCACGGGCGTGCCCGGGGGGGGAGGGCGCTGCTCAGAGGGCGCCCGCTTCCACAGGCGAACACTCTGGGACTCAGAGAGTAAATGTGTGAGCCCGAGGCATGCTGGGAGAAAGGGGAACGTGCTAGGGGAAGAGGCTCCCGAGCCCTCGTCGGCTCCTAGGCTCAGCCTGGCCAGGGACTTGCTGGATCAGCTTGGGGTCCCCCAATCTTTCCACCTCTGGGCAGCCCGGCCAGCCAGGCTCCACGTGTGCTCGGGCTCCCTTGGGGGGTGGGAGGGAGCCAGGGTCCGGGCTGGGATCCTGACCAGAGCACCTGGCATCTCCATGTTTCTGTCACCGACTCCAGCAGCCCGACCCGGCGTTAGGAACCGGCCCAGACAGTGGGTCTAGTATCAGAGCACGGGCCTCTGGCCTCCACGGACCCCCGGCCTCCACGGGCTCCCAGCCTTTACGGCCTCTGTGCTCCCCATCCCTGGACTGAACCGAGCCAGCTTCCCCGCAGAATGGAGGGGCCTGGGCAGGAGGGAAGGGGCTTCTGTTGGGAGCCTGTGTGGGAAGAGTGAACGAGCCTGGCCCACGCCCTCTCTCTTGTGCAGGAGAAGAACTGTAGCCATGAAGTGACTGTGGTCCTGTTTTCTAGGACTTTCTATGACGCCAAGTCGATCGGTGAGTCCTTCTCCAGCCTCCCTCCCCAGGGCTCTCCAGGCCTCTCAGTGGCACGTTCTGCCTGCTGGTCAGACTGTGGCCTCAGAGGTCAGGGCCTCCCCCTGCCTCCCAGAGACCAGGGCCTCCCCCTCCCGCCTCCTGGTGGCCAGGGCTCCACCCACCTTTGCCCACCATGGCCCAGCTCTCTCAGGGCGAGCACCGTGGGCCCAGCAGCCGGGTCCCTTCTCCCCTCCCGGGCGGCGAGTCCCAGGGGGCCGGTGCCAGGACAGCCCAGCGAGGCGGGAGGACCCGGGGGCGCCGAGATCGGAGCCCGGGCACCAGCCCCCCTTCGTTGCTTCGCAGCCTGGTGCCGCAGGCAGAAAGCGGAGGCTCCGGGGCGAGGCCGGGTGGGGGGGGGTGCCCGCCTGGGGTCCCTCCTGGCCCTGGTGTGGGAGGCGGCCCAGGCCCAGGCCCAGGCACTTTCTCCTCCCCGAGGACGCGCTGGCCGCCTCTGTTTTCTTCCTTAAAGGCGAACTTTGACTTTTGAGATTCTGGTTTTTAGAATCGGTTTTGACCTTGTAGCCGGTCCCAAGTGTGTAGCAGCCCCTCCCCCTCCCCCTCCCCCCGGACCCTCCCTCTGTGAAAAGAGACATTTCAGCAAAGTCACCGCCCGGGGCCTGGCCGTGGGGGCAGCTTCTCACACCTGTGGCCCCCCCTCCGCTCCTGGGCTTCTCATGGTTCTCACCGTGGGTGTGGCCGGGGCACATGGGGGCTTTCTCTCCCTCCGCCTCCCTCCAGGGGGCGCCCTCATGGGCACGGCCCCCAATGGGTTTCACGGTTCTCTGCTGCAGGGAGTGCGTGGGGATGTCCAGGTGCCCGCTGGGCGTGCTTGCTGGGGGCATTGTGGGGGCCTCGACTCCGCTTGGTGCCCGGGGACGGGGCTCCTGGGAAGGGGAGGTGCTGCCTGAAGGTCCCGGGGATGGGGAAGGGGCCCCCTCCGCCCTTCCTGACCCCCCCCCCTGCTCTCCCCCTCAGATGAGTTCCCTGAGACTCAGCGGGCCTCGATTCGGCAGGACCATGAAGGCAGATTCTATGAAGATTTCTACAAGTAGGTTTGCTGGCGCCGCCATTTTCTGAGCTGCCCCCGAGGTTTGTGGGTCAGCCCCCGCCCAGAGGTGCAGGGAGAGGCTGGGGAGCCACTGTCACAGGGGACGCCCGGGGACTCACGGGTGGGGGCAGAGATGGGCGATGTGGCCCCCGAGGCTGAGGGCCCGGGAGCCGGGGACGCCCCATCCTGGGCACGGCCCTTTGGTGTAGGCGGGGCCGGGGTGCAGGGGAAGGGGCTGATGAAGGCCTTTTCCTGCCTTTTCCTGCCTTGTGGGACTCATGATGGAGAGGAAGAGCAGGGAAGGAGGGAGGGAGGGGAGAAAAGGAGCAGAGGGCATTTCCTTGGGCTTCCGTGTGCCCGGCACACTGGGCAGCAGGTCCCGGAATGGCCGGTCCTGGCACTGAGCACTTGCCCTTCTCGGGGCTCCGAGGGGAGCTGAGCTGGGGCTTTGGCCCGGGGCTGCTGGGGGGGCCGTGGGGCCTGGGATCGGGGGTCCTCAGAGGCCCAGGCCCAGAGTGAGCGGAGGGAAGGCCCGTGGGGAGTGGCCCCATGAGGAGGAGGAAAACGGGCATTTATGAGCAGCTCCTGGGTGCCAGGTGCGGGGCTAATGGTGTGATCTCATTTGTTCTCCACCCTGGGAGGGAGCTGCTTTTCCCATTGTACAGGTGAGGAAACTAAGGTATGCGGAGGCTGTGTGACTCACCTAGAGACCAAGGGTCTGAGCTAGTCAGTGTCTGAGGCTGGATTCTAACTCAGGCCCAGCCCTCTGTGCAGCAGTGATCCCTAGCACCTCGGGGGGAGGGATGGGGTGAAGGGCCTGGCTCAGCCTGGCGCCCGGGGGGGCCGGAGACCCAGAGCTCCATCCTGGTGGCCCAGGGCAGCGGGGCCACATGGGGGCCCCCCAGCTGAGGGCAGGGTCCGAGCTCTCACCCTGCATGGCTCTCTGGGCCCCGAGGGGTCACTCATGGGCGGCCTTGCCTCGGGGTGGCCATGGTGTCCCCCAGGGACGTCCCTCCCCATGTCCCTCTCAGCCGCTGCTGTCCCCGGTCCTGCACCAGCCCCAGGGCCAGGGAGCCTCCTGTCAGCATTTCCCCGCCCGAGGGGGCTTGGGCTTCTGGGCCTGGCCGGGGGGGGGGCAGCGCCAGCTTTCCCTGCCCTCTCCCCTCTGGATGCCAGTGACTCCCTGGCTAGGCCGGGCTGCCCCGGGCGGGCCTCGGGTGCTTCCGTATGCTTGGGGCGTCCGTCCTCCAGGACCCGTGGGGGTGACGGTGTCCTCCCCTTTCCAGCTCAGAGGCCGCTCTGGGGTGAGTGCCTCCCTCACGGAGCCTGGGGGGCCAAAGCATGTCCACTCCCTGCCTGGACTGCCATGGTGGCCCCCCCCCCCCCGGTTTCTTAGTGGGATGGGCCGAGCTCTGGGGTCTGCGGTGCCCCTCACCCCCCCTCCCGGTTTCTCAGTGCGACGGGCCGAGCACTCTGGGGTCCGCGGCACTCCACAAATGGGACCGTCCCCTCTCACAGCCGGGGAGGCTGAGGAGGCAGAGGGGGGTGCTTGTGCCGGGGCGCCCGCCGGGGGCTTGAGCCTTCCCGAGGCCCCACTGTCGGGCCCCTGCCTGTTGGCCGTCGGGCCCCCACGGGACTCGTGTGTCCCCGCCCCGGCGCGTCCGGCTTTCGCTGCCGTTATTGACGAGCCCGGCCTCGGCGTTGGTTTTTGTTCGTCCTTGGCGCAGTCAGAGCGCCTGCTTCTGCCCCGGGGGGGGAGCGGAGGTAAAAGCTCCCAGGAGGCTCCGGCTCCCGGCCCTTAGCTGAGCCTCCTTCACGGACAGGACGCTTTGGCAGAGTGCCCCCTTTTGGAGGGGCCGGGCCGTGGGCTCTCGGGGGGCCCCTGCGGGCGCTGTTGGATCCCTCCTGGGACAGGGAGCTCCCTGCCCTCGCGGCCCAGGCCTCCCCTGGTGCATTCTGGGCGGCTCTTCCAGAAGCAGGGGCTCGCGCAGCCCAACGCCCGCCTCAGGCCTTCAGGGATGGCCGAGGACGGCCCTGCCACCCCCTCCCCCCAGCCCCAGGAGGCCCAGCTGCCGCTGGGGAGGGGGCTTGTTAGTGCCTGGCTGAGGGAGGCCGCTCGGGGACGGGCCCGGGCCGGTCGGGGGGCTCCGCTCTGACCCCGGCTGCTCCTTCGCAGCGGCTTCGGCGGCCGAGGCCGGAGGGGACGCGGGGCTCGTGGGATCGATCCCGCCTCCCGGCGGGGAAACCGGGCCCGGAGCGTCGCGGTGACCGAGCCCCCGAGGCCGGAGCCAGCGCCCACTCCGGGCCCCTCCGCCTTCCCCCAGGGTGGTGGTTCAGAATGAGAGGCGAGAAGAGTGGACGTCGCTCCTCGTGACCATCAAGAAGCTCTTTGTCCAGTACCCGGTGCTGGTGCGGCTGGAGCGGGCAGGTACCGTCCCTCTCCTCCTCTCCCTTGGGCTGCGGCAGGTTGGGGCTGGCTCAGCTCGCTTGTTTCCTGGGCGCCTCGTTCCTGCGAGCCCTGTGTGTGCCCCGCCTCTGCCCGGCACTGCCCTGTGCCTGGCACTGCCCTGTGCCCACGCTGCCTTGTGCTCATGCTGCCCTGTGCCTGGGACCACCCTGTGCCTGTGCTACCTTGTGCCCGTGCTACTCTGTGCCTGGCACTGCCCTGTGCCCATGCTGCCCTGTGCCTGGGACCCCCCTGTGCCTGTGCTACCTTGTGCCCGTGCTACTCTGTGCCTGGCACTGCCCTGTGCCCGTGCTGCCTTGTGCCCATGCTGCCCTGTGCCTGGCACTGCCCTGTGCCCATGCTGCCCTGTGCCTGGGACCCCCCTGTGCCTGTGCTACCTTGTGCCCGTGCTACTCTGTGCCTGGCGCTGCCCTGTGCCCACGCTGCCTTGTGCCCACGCTGCCCTGTGCCTGGCGCTGCCCTGGGCCCACGTTCAGGAGTACAGGAGGGCTGAACACGGGTCCTTGGCCCGCTCAGAGCAGGCCAGGCCTCTGCTGTCAAAGTCTGCTCTTCCTGAGCACAGACCTGGGGGCCGTGCTGGCCGTGGGCCTGAGTGCCTGCTCTCTCCGGCCTCCCCTCGGCAGGGGGCCGGCCTCGGGGGTCCGAGCACAGAGGGCTGTTCTGGGGGAGGGGCTCGCCCTGCCCTGCAGACCTCTCCCCCAGCTCGGCGCTGTCTGGGAGAGGGGCCTGGCTGCCGCGGGGATTGCAGAGACTCTTGTGGGAGACGGCAGGGGTGGGGGGGAGTCTTTGGGGAGGGGTCAGGCCCGTGGGGGCTCACGCCGTCTTTGGTCTCTTTCACAGAGGGCTTTCCTCAAGGGGACAATTCTACCTCAGCCCAAGGGAACTACTTGGAGGCCATTAACCTGTCATTCAATGGTGAGTGGGGCCTCCCGGACGTCCCTCCTGGCTGGGAGCCTGAGCTCCGGCCCAAGCCAGCGCCTGGATGAGACCCTCGTTCCGGGCCCACCCGGGCTGTCCCTTCCAAAGCTCACCCTTCCTCCCCTGCTCTGGGCCAGCAGAACCGCCAGCCTCTGAGAGCATCCCCAGGGTCCCTCCAGCGGCTGTTCTGGGGAGCACAGTAAGCTTCCACCGAGAACCGCCCCCCCACCATGCACAGCCCCCTCTGGCCCTCTCGAGGCAGGAGTGGCGACCCCAGGTTTTAACCCATGTGTCCTGGGGGGGTTGTGTGTGAGTGTGTGTGTGTGTGTGTGTGTGTGTGTGTGTGTGAGTGTGTGACATCATGTGTGTGTGTGACACCATGTGTGAGACACTGTGTGTGTGTGTGTGTGAGTGTGAGCACACGTGTGCACTTGCCCCGGAGCTGGGGGCTCCCTGAGCGCGGCTGCTGCTTTTCCCAAGCCCCGGCGGCAGATTTTGGAATTAGAAATGAAGGTCGCTTGGTCCTGGCTCAGAAACTGACTAGTGACCAGTGGGAGGGGTCAGGGCCAGTGGTTACTGTAGATCGTGGATCACAGAGATCTCCTGGGTTACCTGGTAATCTAGTGTTCGGTAAGCCCGAAGCCCCCAGCTCCTGGGACAGGCATTCACTACGTGACAAAAGTCACTGAGAAAACCGGAAAATAGCACAGGCCTGGCCAATGTTGAGTCCCTCGTACCGAGGTCAGGGCACAACGGGTCCGGGACAGACATGGAGAGCGACATGATCCGCAGGTTGGAGACGGGTCGGTCGCCCTCGGATCTGTGGGGAGGAGGAAGGGGTTTGTGGCCAAAGAAGCACCGGAGGCCGCTCCGAAATGCAGGTGGATCGTTTTAGATTAAAATTAAAAAGGTTTTGGACAAACAAAACTGACGCAGACAAAATTAGAAGGGAAGCAGGAAACGGGAAAAACGCTTTGCGTCCAGGGCTTCTGGGAAAGGCTCGTCTCTAAGACAGAGAAAACTGACTCAAATGTAAGAATTCAAGCCATTCCCCAATCGATAAAGGGTCAAAGGGCAAATTTTCAGCAAAGAATTTAAAACCATTTCTAGTCACTGGAAACGCACGTTCTCCCTCTGGCAGAGCCGGGCCTCCGATGGCTGGAGCTGCCGAAGGGATGGGCGTTCTCTTCTGGTGGGCCCCACTCCTCCCCCCGCTTAGGGGGCCATCTTCCCCAGGTGCCGCGAGCCCATTACCCCCCAGTCTGGGCCTCCTGCTGCCTTCCTCCCCTGGAAGGATCCTGAGACCCCAGTTCTGGAGCTGGCCAGGACCTCTAAGCCAAACTCTTTAGTTTTTCAGAGGAGAGAAACTGAGACCCAGCCAGGGGAAGGGGCTTTGGGGGGCAGGTTGGAACCCTGGCCTTTCCATTGTAGCGCACCGGCCTGGCTGGACTTTGTCCCCATGGACACGGCTTCTGAGGTCCAGGGGTCCGGCAGGATTCAGGGGGTTTCCCAGGGGCCGTTTCGGGGACAGAGAGTGGGGGCCCCTGCTGAGGGTGGCCCCTCCGCGGCCGGTTGTTTGCAGGGGCCCCGGGCCTTGGATTAGGCAGAGCCTGGAGGATTCTGGGGATGCCCTGAGCCGCGGGCCCTGTGTGTGCTTGTGTCTTCTAGTGTTTGACAAGCACTACATCAACCGCAATTTTGACCGGACGGGCCAGATGTCGGTGGTCATCACCCCCGGGGTTGGCGTATTTGAGGTGGACCGGCTGCTCATGATCCTGACCAAGCAGCGCATGATTGATAATGGTAATGGCATGGGGCTCTGATCTCAGCATCCGCCGCCCCCGGGCCACGCCCCTCAGTGCCAGCCCGCCCTGGGGTGCTGTACCCACCGGGGCACATTCCTGATCAGTGCAGAGTAACCGGGTCCTGCTGGGGGGCTGGGTAGGGAGAAGGCAGAGGCCGCTGCTGGGCTTTCCCCTGCCCATTCTGCATGGCCCCAGAGCCCCCCGGACGAGTCCTCTGCCCCCGAGAAGCCCCAGGTCAGGGCGGGTCAGCCCAGATCCGGGGCATGAGCAGGATGCGGCTCTTGGACCCCGGGGCCTCGGCTCCTCACACAGAACGGGGCCTGTTCTTTGTCCTAGGGATCGGCGTGGACCTGGTGTGCATGGGGGAGCAGCCGCTGCACGCCGTGCCCCTGTTTAAGGTGAGGAGGCTGAGGGCTGCCTTTACCTGAGTCAGGACAAATTAGCATGCGTTAATTAAGCACCTACTGGCTGCTTTGCTGAGATCCAGTGAGGGACAGGCTGGGGCCGGGGCTGTCCTCGGAAGGCTCCCGGGAGGGAGGCTGGTGCCCGTGGCTCTGGGCGGAGAGGCCGGGGCTTGGGAGCTGGGGAGGGTCCGCCAAAGGCCCAAGTTAATTGCTGGGAAAGGTTGGAGGGACAAAGGTCCCCCTCCCATGGCCCCAGCCACAGCCCTCGGTGTCCATCTCCCACCTCCAGAGCGGCGTTCGAGCCCTGGCCTTTGGCCTGTGGGCCCAGAGCCCCTCTGCCCACTCGCCCAGGAGAAGGGACAAGCAGAGGGGAGGGGGCTCGTCTGTCTGGCTCCGGTGGCGCCCCAGGGTTTGGGCGCCTGGGCTGACGCAGATGGACACGAGCCCCTGGAGCCTTCCTGCCCCTGCCGAGCCCCAGACCTCGTGTCGCTGGGACCCTCACAGTGGCTTGTCCCCATTTTCAGCCATGGAAACCGGGGCGCGATTGGCCTTGCTGCCTGCCCGCCTCCGGGACAAGCCCCCGTCCCCTGGGCCTGCCTTGGGGGGAGGTGAGGCGGGGGTCTCGGGCCACTGCTCTGTGATGGGCCCGGGCCGTGAGACAAGGCCTGTGGCAAGAGAGGCCCGGGGAGGCCGGCCTCCCCTCCTGAAGGATGGCGTGGACAGGCCCGGAGGTGGGAAAGCTGGGGACGGCCGGGAGGGGAGGCTGGAAAGTTGGGGGCCCTAATGCTGGCTGCGGCAGCTTGCCTCCTTTTAGGCCCCTCCAAGGCCACTGAAGGGTTTGTGCCTGGGGCCGGCTCCTTCTCCAGCTGACCGAGTCTCCCCTCCCCCCTGCAGCTGCACAACCGGAGCGGGCCCCGGGACTCTCGCCTCGGAGACGACTACAACATCCCTCACTGGATCAACCACAGGTAGCGTGGCCCAGAGGGGCCTGGGGGGCCTGAGGGCCGGGGCCCATGTCCCGGGCTGACCCGCCTTTGTGAAGCTCCTTCCCACGCCCAGGAGCCAGGCGCTTGCAGGCTGGGACAAGCCGGGCTCCGCCGTCTGAGAGCTTTGCCCTGTGCGGACCTCGCGGGGCCTCCCTGGCCGGCGGCGGCCGGTGTCCGGGAGCTGCGGGACCCGGGGGGCTGAGGCGGACCCGAGTGCGTCTGATCCGGCCCGTCCTTGGACGGGTGAGGAAATCAGAGCACGTGGGGAGCCTGGCCTGCTGGGGCCCAGCCCGAGGCACCTCTGCCCTCTGTGTCCGCGGGCCGGCCGAGCTGGGGACAAAGGCCTCCTGAGCCCGTGGGCGCCGGCAGGGTGGCAAGTGCGGGGGCTTCTGGCCCTCTGGGCACGGTGAAGGGGATGGGGAGATCGGGATCCCCCGAGGTGGTGATGCCGGTTCCTTCCTGTCCGTGCGTTTGGGAGGGAAGATGGAGGGCCTGGGCCCCCTCCCGACTGCGGCCTCAGGTCTGTGTGTCCCGAAGGAGCCGGGCCCGGCCTCACGGGCTCTCTCTGCTCTCCGCAGCTTCTATACCTCCAAGAGTCAGCACCTCTGCAATAGTTTTACCCCACGAATCAAGCTGGCGGGAAGAAAGGTGGGTGTCCCGGCCTCTCCGGGGCCTCAGCCTCGGCTCCCCCTTCTGGCCTCCGTGGGCCTCCCTCCCCCCCGGCCTCCCCCCCCCCTGCCTCCCTGGCCTCCCCCCGCAGCTTTCCCCCCCCCGACCTCCCTCCCCCCGGCCTTGCCTGCAGCTCCCAGATGGTCAGGAATGGCGCCTTTGCCACTCACCCCCTAGTGCTGCTTGGTGCCCCCCCGTGGCTCCCAGAAATGGAAACTTTCAGGGTAGGCGCCTCCTGGCTTTGGGAGTCCCCTCTGTGGCCCCGCTCCAAGGTACCTCCCCTGGGGGTCCCCGAGACCCTTCCCTGAGCCCTAATTACTTTCACCGTAATTTGTCCATCAAGGTTCTCCCCCCTTTCCTGCCTCCCCTAAATATCAGAAGCGAGTGAGGAGGGGAGGGGGGGAGCTGGTGCTCGGGCCGGGCCCCAGGGAGGGGGCAAACAGATCCACAGCAGGGCCTCCGTGAGCTTTATTTTCCCTCTGAGGCAATGGGGGTGAAGTGACTGCCCCGAGTCCCACAGCCAGGAGGTGGTAAGTGTCTGAGGCAGATTCGCACTTGGGCCCTCCTGACTTAAGGCTGGGGCTCTCCCCGCGGCGCCCCCTGGTGTCCCACCGGTGCCGTTGTTCCGTGTGTGGCTTTCCTGGGCAGGGTCAGTGGGGGCCGGGCCCTTCCTGTCTGAGGCCCCCGAGCGTGGCCGCCTCCTGGGAGGTTCCGGAGGTTCTGGGAGACGAGGGGAGCCCGGGGGCGGGGCTTGGCTCGGCCTCTCCCCCATTTCTTGCTCATTTTCTGTTTTGTTTTTTCCAGCCTGTGACCGAGAAGGCAAAAAATGGCCGGGACACCTGTGAGTGCTTCTGGGAGCGGATCCGGGCCCCGGGGGGGGGGGGGGGGGGGCGGGGGGGGGGGAGAACAGAGGGGCCGGGGGGGGCTTCGGGGGGTGGGCAGCGCCCTGGGAAGGGCCGACGAGAAGGGGGGAGACTCGCCTCGGTGCAGGCGCTGAGAGACGCCTCCTGCCCCCGCCCGGGGCCAGAGCCATGACTCCCATTGTCTAGATGAGGAGACCGAGGAGACTTAGAGGCCAGAGGTGGTGACTCATCTGGGCCCGCTGGCTCCAACCCTGGCACTGCTCCCACTGCCCGGGAGCAGAAAGTGGGGCTGGGAGGGACCTAGAAAGTTCCCAGGCCTGGCAAGTGAGGCCCCCCGGGGCCGGGCTCCTCGCTGCTCTGGCCCCGGGGGAAGGGAGGGCACGTGGCTCCCCGGGGGCTCTCCCTCTGGGGGTGCGGCCCCTCTTTTAGTTCAGGCCGGTGCTGCCCCACTCGGCGCCAGGACGGCTGCGCCCTGACCCAGAGCAGCCCACGTCCTGCCATGTTTTTGTGCCTCGCCAGCTCTTTCCCCCTGCGTTTTCTCTGGCCGGGCTCTGGGGAATGTCCTGGGCCGGGGGGCAGCCGCCTCATGCAGCGCGGAGCCAGGGTGGGTTGCGCTGCTTGGAAGCGTTCCCGGCAGGGAGACCCCCCCCCCCAGCAGGGCATCCCTCCCCAGACCTGTCCCCCGAGCTTTCTGGGCCCTTCCCCGAGGTGCTCAAGGCCAGGCCCTCTCCATACCACACTGAGGCTTCGGTCGGCAAGCACCGAAAGCGCTGACTCTGTGCCAGTCTCGGGCTTGGTGCCCAGGACAGAGAGAATGGCAGGAGCGTGCCCTGGCTTGCAGGGGCTGCGTCCGAGTGGGGATTGAGCCTTGTGGAGCACAAGTGGGAGGAAATCTCTGAGAGGGGCCGCGAAAGGCAGGGCTGGAGAAATCGGGGCGGGGGCATCCACCCATGGGGATGCCCAGTGAGAAGGGGCAGGGGCTGGAGCCCAGGCCGGGGAGGGGAGGGGCCCGCGTGGGACAGCGGCTGCTGGGCCCTGGTCTCGTGGTCAGGGGGCCGGGAAGTTCCTGCACCGACAGTGTTTTGGCTCTTGGTGCTGGGCCGGTCATTATGGGCAGATCCCACCCTCCACGACCCCAGTGGCGCACTTCTCCCAATGGGGAAACCGAGGCAAGCGGGATAAAGTGACTTTCGGTCACACGGTTAATGAGTGAGGCCAAATTTGGGTCTTCCTGACCGGGCCCAGTATCTGGCGCGTGCCTGTCCATCTTTGTTCTGCCTTTTACCTGTCTCCCCTTGGGCTTTTTTCAGCCTTTGCTGGTGGGATCAGGGCCCCCTCCTGAGCCTCTCCATGTACATTGAGGGCCTCCCGGCCTCATTCCCAAGACGCTGCCACCAGGCTGCTGGAGCTCAGCCAAGAGGCAGCAGTGCCTACTGTGCGCCAGCACTGAGTGGGGAGGAAGGAGAATGGGGTTCTAGGCCCTGCTCTTTGGGAGGAGCCCCGGGGCTGCATGGGGGCCGCGCCAGACTGCACAGGGGCCACACTGGGCTGCACAGAGCTGTTTGGAGCCCTCTGAGGGAGGGGCCCGGGGGCCCGGCAGAGTCCGAGCCGTGTTTTCGTGCCCTCATCTTGTCTCTTTATGGATTTCAGCGATCGGGACCCCAAAGGAGTCGGAGAACGCGCTGCCCATCCAGGTGGACTACGACGCGTACGACGCCCAGGTGTTCCGGCTGCCCGGCCCGGCCCGCGCCCAGCGCCTCAGCACCTTCAGGTCCGGGTCAGGCTGCGGCGGGTGCACTGTGGGGAGGGCTCTCGGGGCTGGGGCTGTCGGGCGGCCGGGAACACGCTGTGGCGGGACACGGGGGGCGGGGTCACAGTCCCAAGGGCGGGCTGCTGGAGCTGGGACGCCCGGGTCCGTGACCAGGACTCGGAGATCCCGTCCGCTCTCTGTGGCCCGTTCCTGGCTCTCTGTGTCCGTGTCCTGTGGACTGGCTCCAGTGCCGGGCCACGGTCGTGGGCATTTGGTGGTTACAGACCCCCCGGGACCCCTCCTGCGTCAAGGTTCTGGGACGGGGCGTGTCCCTCACCTCGGCCGGGCGGAGGACACAGGCCACACTCTCCAAAGGCCCAGGGCCGCCCTGAGGAGGCCTCGGATTGGCTTTGGCCTTTGCTCCCAGACTGCCTCTCACTCTGCCCTCTCGAGGCCTCACTTTTCCCATCAGTGACATGGGGCATGATGCTGGCAGCCCCTTTCAAGTGCAGGTCAATCAGTTTCATCTTCACAACCACAAAAACCATTTCTTTTTTCTTTCACGTTTATGTTTATTTTTTCCTCCATTCTACGAAAGCAAGCGTTTTTACACCCGGTTTTTAAGCCAGCTTGAGTTCCCAGCCCGCTCCCCCTTTCTCCTCCCCCCTCCCTGAGAAGGCGGCCCACCCCATCCAGATTATCCCCCCACGTCATGCAAACCATGTTCCCGTCAGCCTCGTTGCGACAGAAAATGCACCGAAAACGCACAAATAACGAGGACAGCAGAAAGCGTCTGTGTGGTCAGCGGTCCGAGAGTGTTTCTCGGGCCCCCTGGTGGACGAGGTGCCGAGGAGCACTGGTGCTCCCTCCACAGGGATGCCGCCTGGTTTTGTTTCAGTTCAGCAAACATTTAGTAAGCGCCTACTGTGTACCTGGCCCCGTGTTAAGCAGGAAGAGGCAAAGGTCCGAGCCTCTCGAGGAGCTTTTGCTCTGACAGGGGAGACCAAATAGACTGGCCAGAGTGAGCCGGAAATAACAGAGCGATGGGAGGTCGTCTGTGGCCCGGGGAGCCCCCCCGGGGTAGTGTTGGCGCTGGGTGATCCCGGGTGGCTCGCCTGCCCCGTCTGGGCCGCGTGGGGTGGGCCGGCACCTGCGCCCCTCCCCGGGTCAGAAATGCTCTGAGCATGTGCGGGACGGGGTGGGGGCAGGACCGAGACCCAGAAATAGCAGAGTCCTCCGTACTGAGCAGAGCGGTGTCTGATTCATGGGACTGATCTTCAAGTTCTGGTGTCCGGATTTCCAGACAAACTGGGCCGGCGGGTTCCAGGGTTCCGTGGACGTCATGGTGGCGCGGGGCCTACATGGCCCTGCTCCGGTCACAGTCTGGGAGAAGCCTCTGCACCCGGTGACCCGCTCGAGGCCTGTGGCTGGATTCGAATGCATCTCCCAGGACCCCCCAGGTCCGGCGCCAGCTGTCCTCCCCAGACGTCCTCCTTCAACGCCGTCCTGTCCTCCCACAGGTCAGTGAGGGAGCGCGAGAGCCACACCCGCAAGAGCTCCAGCTCCTTCGACGTGTCCTCGAGCCCCTCGGTGCAGAGCCGCGCCCTGCCCGCCGAGGAGGTCCGGAGCCAGGCCTCCGATGACAGCTCTCTGGGCAAGGGCTCCCACGTGCTCATGATCCCCCACGCCCACCTGCACCAGTATGACGTCAGCAGCTCCCTCGGCTACACCAGCACGCGAGGTCCTGGGGCGCGGGGGGCGGGAGAAGGGAAGGGGAGGGGGCCACCCGGCTGGGTGGGGAGGGAGGGAGGGGAGGGGGTATCTTTGTGCCAGCCTGAAGCTGGGCAGAGCGCAGGGTCAGCTGATGTCATCTCCCCTCTGGGAGGTCTTTCTTTTTGGGGTCTGACGCATGATTTCGTGGGCCTGAGACCCTGGGGAGGCCCCGCCCCCTGCCCTGCAGAGGGGCATCTCCCAGAGAAGAACAGGCTGTGTTGGGTGGGATCAGAATTCAGGTCCCCGGCCTCTGTGGCCTGCCCTCCCTCCTGTTGCATTTTTGGTGGCCTCATTCCGGCCCTGTCTTGGGGAGGTGCTGTCCCCCCTGAGCAGAACTGGGGGCTCGCCCTTCCGGGGTCTGGGTTCGGGAATCCCTCCCCCAGCTGTGAGTGCTCCCCCTCCCCTGTCTCACGCTCGCCCACGGTGACCCCCAGATGTCCTGGAGCACATGATGGAGGCCCAGCAGCGGGACTCGAGCGCGCCCGGGAGGTTCCACGTGGGCAGCGCGGAGTCCATGCTGCACGTCCGTCCCGGCGGCTACGCGCCCCAGCGCGCCCTCATCAACCCCTTTGCGCCCTCCCGCATGCCCATGAAGCTGACGTCCAACAGGAGGAGGTGGATGCACACTTTCCCCGTGGGTGAGTGGCCCCCCGCCCGGTCCCCTGGGCCTGCTCCAGCTCCACGGGGGGCCCCCTTACCCCCCCAGGGAGTCGCACTTGGGTGGGGGGGCCAGGGCACAGGCGTGGAGGGATGTGGGCCCGGGCCCCGCCCTCCCCTGCGGCCCTCCTCCGCCTCGGCCTCCTGTCTCTGGGGGGGGGGGTCGCTCACCTTCCGGGCCCGCCCTCCTCGGATTGGCCATGGGGGCCCCACGTTCCGCCTCTGGGGGTTGTGTCCCAGCCTGAGTGCGGGTGCCCCCGGGCCGCCAGGCGGGGGAGGGGATGGTGTGAGAGCTCCGGGCCCGGCAGCCGCTGACCGCCCGCTCGTCCGTAGGTCCGTCCGGAGAGGCCATCCAGATCCACCACCAGACCCGCCAGAACATGGCGGAGCTCCAGGGCCGGGGCCAGCGGGACCCAACTCACTCGTCCGCGGAGCTGCTGGAGCTGGCCTACCACGAGGCCGCCGGGAGGTGAGGGTTGGGGCGGGGGCAGAGTCCGCTCCGGGAGCTGGGGCCCCAGAAACAGAGGGGATCCACGGCACGGCCGGAGGGGGGGGCACGGGGCAGGGGGCGCGGGGCAGGCTCCCGCGGGTCCTCTCAGGCCCTTGCTCAGGGCAGTCTGACTCTGGGAGCCCATTTGGGGCAGAGACACTGGGGATCGAAGCTCGCAGACTCCCAGCTAGGAAGGGTCCAAGGCGGCATTTGCACTTGGGACTCCAGCCCTGCCCCTGCCCCCTTGCCGCCCACAGCATGGAGCAGTCACTAGGTCATGGGTGGTTCCAGGCGAGGAAATGGGGGGGCGGGGCTGCCCCTCCCCCATGGCTTCCCTGTGTCACACACCTCATTCATGGCCTCTCTTTGGTTCGTTTCCTTTTCTTTCTCTTCTTTTTCAGTCATTGAGCATCTCTTCTGTCTCTCTCTGGTCTCTGTCTTTGCCTGTGTTTCTCTCTCTCTCTGTCTCTGTCTCTGTATCTCTGTCTCTCTCCAGTCTCTGTCTCTCTGTGTCTCTCTGTCTCTCTGTATCTCTCTGTGTGTCTGGGCTGGCCAGGGCCCCACGCCCCTCGCTGTCCCTCTCCTGGGAGCACGGATGCCTTTGGGCACAGACCTTCCCCTTGGCTCTGTCTGGGTCGATGCTGCCCATGCCCTCTGCTCCCTCCCCCTGGGCCCTGGTCTGAGAGGGTGGGGGGTCCTTAGGGACCTGGTGATTTCCAGGGGGTGTGAGCTGCCCCCCCCACTGCTGCCGTCTCCCCCAGGGGGCGCCTCGGCCACTGGGAAGGCCTGAAGAGGCCCTCGATGGGACTGGTGTTGTCCAGGCCATAAGGTCCCAAGTTGGGGGTGGGGGTGGGGGCGGGGTTCCTGGTCAGTGCCCAAGTGCCCACTGTGCGCAGACAAGCCCCATCCTGGGGGCCCCGCGTCCTTCCTGCTGCCGGGGCTTGGGCTGCCTGCCCTGCGTGGGGGTCCCCAGGCCCCTCTGGGGCGGCCGGCTCCCGGGGGGCTCTGCAGCCCCAGTCTCTAATGGCCGAGGAGGCCACCCCGTGCCCGCCCCACAGCCGGCCTCTGTTCCCTGCAGGCACCTTCCCTCCCGCCAGCCCACGGACGGCGCATCCTTCCTGAACTTCAGTGGGAGCAGCGAGTTTTCTGCCCGCCTGCTCGGCAACAGTGGTGCCGGTAAGTGGCACGAGGGGCGCCGGGCGCAGCGGTCCTGGCAGAACCGGGACTCAGCGCCATCCGTGACCGTCTGCAGCCGGGTGCCCGCCGGGGCCATCAGTAACAGGACTCGGGAGTGGGCGCAGCTCTGGGCGAGGGCCCCCGTGACTGCTCTGTGGGGCACGTGCAGCCCCCAGGCCCCTGACACTGATCCGTGCCAGAGGGGCCACGGTTGGTGCTTGGCTACGGGGAGCTTAGGGCAAGGTGGGGCTGGGCCAGCGAGCATTTATTAAGCCCCTGCTGGGTGCCCGGCTGCCCTCGGCACGCCACAGGGAGGGGCTCCCCAGAGGGAGGCCCCGGCATTGCGGGAACCACAGAGAGCTCCCTGGGGGAGGGGGCAGAGGGGGGGCGTAGGCCAGGGCCCGGAGAGCGGGAGGTACCAGCGGCCCTGGACAGGGGGAGGCTGCAGCAGGAAGGGGTCTGGGCCATCCGGTCACACGCGTTCTTTGGTCCTGGAGGTGATGGGCTGGGGGGTTCCTTGATGGAGTGGGGAGCACTGACTTGGGGGAAGATCCCTTTGGTCCCAGAGCCTTCCCTCCCCGCAGCCCAGCCATTGCCCAGGTCTGCCCCAGGATTGGGGCGGGGCCTGAGGGTCTGAGGGGGGACAAGGCCCAGAGTGAGAGAGAGCCCTCAGCACCCTCCTGGGGGAAGGTCAGGGAAGGGGCAGTGCAGGCATGGTACAGGGGGGAGGGGCAGTGTGGGCATGGCACCAGGGGAGGGGGCAGTGTGGGCATGGCACTGGGGAGGGGCAGTGTGAGTGTGGCACCAGGGGGAGGGGCAGCGGGCATCGCCGCTGTGCCTGTGGGAGGATGGGAAGCACAGCCCGGCTGTCCTGGGGGTCTGCATGTGGCCCCAGAGAAGCCCCAGCGGTGGGGCTGGTGATGGGGGCCGTGACTGGGCCGTGACCAGGCAGTTGGCCCCAGTTCTCAGTGGGCAGCAAAGCTCACCTCGCCCAGGACAGGCGGCCCCACCGGCTCCAAGCATGCAGACATCGGCCTCCACTGGGGACCCAGGGGTCTGAGCCTCCGAGAGGAGGCCAGTCTCCCTCCCTCCTGGCCGGGACCCCTCACTCACCTCCTCTTCCTGATGGAAAAGACAGATGAGAGGGAACCAGACCGGGGTGGGCGTGTGTCGCCGGGCCGCCGCCGCGCTTCCAGCCGCCCTTCTAAGTGTTAGGTGCCGGTGTGCCAGGCATGGTGCCGAGAGCCCCCAGCAGGGAAAAGGGAAAGGGGAGGGGAAAGTGGCCCAGAGGGGGCGAGAGGGGCTGAGAAGGTGGGCAGAGGCTCCAGGGCTGGCGAAGGCCGGGGGCGTGGCAGGCTGAATCAGGACCGGGGGAGGGTCGCTGCAAGCCGGGGGGCCCAGGGAAGGCAAAGGTGGGGGCCCCTGGGGCGCCGGCCAGCCTTCCCTCCTGGCCTTGGGGCGGCCCCTGATCCGCGCCCGGCAACCACCAAGGTCGTTCACAAAGCGCGTCCCAGACGGGACCCCCGGGAGGGCCCCTTGTACAGGTGGAACAACTGAGGCAGGCGCTTCCGGGGCCTGCCCAGGAGCTCATGGCTAAGCGGCTGAGGCAGGATTTGAACTTGGCTCTTTGTGGCGCCGGCTCCTCCAGGGCTTTCTCCGAGTGGCCGAGCTCCCCAGACGCGGGGACCCCTCCCCGTGCCCCCTTTGTTCCTCAGGGACATAATAACATACGAACAGATGTATTTCTAGTGGAAATACCCTCCTGCGGTCACAGAAAAGACGCTCCCAGCCGAGCCAAGGGGGGGCGCCCTCGGACCTTCCAGAGGCCGTGCTGGGGCTCAGGGGCCGGATTTCCCCACCCAGGTTCTCCCAGAACCCCCGGGAAGGGCCCCGGCCCACGATGGGGCCGGGCAGGGGGCACAGGTGGGCGGGGGCACAGGCTTGATGGCAGGTGGGTTTGCACTTTGTGTGCCGCGGGCGGGGCTGTGTCCTGACCCCGCCTCAGCATTAGCTGCCCCCCATTTCTGTGCCATCCCCCCCTTCCCCGTGACCAACCACCAGAGAAGAGAGCGCACTTTGCCCCATTGGGCACCAGGTGGCAGCAGAGACACGACGGATCTGCCCTTAAAGGGCCCGGATGGAGAGTCTGGGAGGGAACGTGGGCCAAAGGCAAGGCTGCGGTTTCTGCCTCGGCTCCGGCTCGTGGGCCCGGACCGGCCGCTTGGCACCAGGGCCCGGGGTCACCGGGAGCTTTGGAGAAGGCCGTGTTCCCCTCGGAGAGGGGAAGCCTTTCCCGGGAAATGGGCCCGGCTTCAGGCCGGTCAGCCTTGGGGGGCCGTCCCGGGGCCCGGGACGCCCGACCCCTTCTCGCCCAGAGGCCCCCCTGCGGCCCTCGGCCCGCCCTCAGACCGTCAGCCCCGCTCTCTCTGCCGGCCGGCCGTGCAGCAGTGGCCGCGTGGGCAGCTCCGGGGGAAGGCCGAGGCTCCAGGCCCGCTCCTCACGTCCTCAGTCACTGAGGCAAGGCGCGGGGCATCGTCCCGGCGTCGCCACAGCTCCTTGGAGGCCCTTTGCACGGGGGGTGCTGTGACCCCAGTTTTTGCAGAGGAGAGAAGTGAAGGCGCACGGCGGCCGAAGCAGGACTCGGGCCTTCCTCATGCCAATGCTCACGGCCCAATGTTGGGCTGGAACCGGGGAGATCTGAGTCCAGTCCGGCTCAGCACACTTAGGCGGCCTCGGTTTACTCACCTGTGAAATGGAGCGAATGACAGCACCCGCCTCCGGGACTGTGCCAGGACCTTGGCACGGTGCCGCTCTCTGCCTGCCCCTCCCACTGGCCTGGTGATGCGCTGCCGCTCTGCTCTGTCCCCGCTGCCAGTAGATGACGGGCATGGCCTGGCCCCACGGTGGCTCCGGGAGAGCCCGGCAGCCCCAGTCAGGGCAGGTCCATTGAGGCAGACCCAGAAACATCTGCCTGGGGAAAGCCTGGGTTGCTGTGACTACTGCGTGTGATGGGGCACACGGCTGGGGTTGGCTCCAGGTCTGGGGTTAAGTAGATGGGGTGCCCTCGGTGCCCTCCTCCCGGGGCATGAGGTCTGGCAAGTGTAGATGTGGTGGGAGAGCATCTCGGGGTGTGGCCTGAGATAAGTTGTGCGGCCCCCGACCTGAGGGTGGTCTCCATGGCCCCCGAGGGGGTTCTCCATGGCCGCTGCCTCAGCTCCCAGATCTGCGCGGGTCCTCAGCCCTTGGAAGACTCCAGGCCGTCCCATTGGACGAGAACATAGGCTCTGTGTTTGAGGGTGTCTGGTGGGCCCAGAATCCCGCTCCCAGAAGGCTTTGTCAGCACCAGGCTCTTCACTCTGCCCGGGGCTAATCCTGCTCCATCACGTTGGGTCCCAGGCTGGTCGGCCAAGGCAGCTGGTGCCCGGAGAAAGCGGGGGCCCCTTGGGGCCACTGTCCCCGCTTACTGCGTCCCCCCAGCCCGCGGCATCTTCCCCGGAGCGGGCCCTCCCGATTCTGTGTTTGGCTCCTCTGGGGGCTGATTGAAGGCTCCCAGGGGCTTGCTGGCATGGGAACTCCCTCCGCCGGCGCCGCCCCCAGGGAGGCAGGGGAAGCGACTTGCCCGGGGCCACCCGCTGCGTCTGAGGCCACGTTGGAAGCCAGCTCTTCCTGACCCTGGGCTGCCTCGTTTGCATTCTCTGGCGGGGCAGCGAGTGACCCTCGGGGGACACAGGGAGCGGGCGCACGTCCTCGGAGGGTGGGGGGGGATGGTCACTGCACAGACTCGTGTCTCTGGTGGCCCTGAAGTCTGGCCTCCCCATGTGGGGCAGGGTGAGGGGGGTCGGGGGGCATCACATGGGTCAAGGGTCTCTCTGTCTTTCCACAGGTTCCAGGACCCAGAACAAGGATTCCCTGGAAGACAGCGTGTCCCCCTCTGCAGATCCAAGTAAGGGGAGCGGCCAGTCAGAGGCGGCGGCGAGGGCGTGGGGAGGGGGCGATGGAAGGCCTGGTCCTGGCTACTGCACGAGAGGAGCCGAGAGGCACCCGGCACGGGGTCAGGGGCGTTCACCAGTTCAGGCAGAGCAGGGCGTCCCTCCCTGCAGCCAGGCTCACCCCGCCCAAGCCGTCCGGGACCGTGGGCCGGCCGTGCCCGAAGTGGCTCTGGAGGCGCTAGAGACATGGGGGGGAAACCAAGTTAGACCGAGTGCCTTTGTCCACCTCAGCACCATGGTCAGCGTCAGCCTCAGGGCACAGCCGCAGGAGCCTCGGGAAACATTTTTAAAGCCTCTCATTTGTTCTGAAGCTTCCCAGGAGGCCAACAAGCCGCCCCACTGTGTGCAGAACCAGCCTGGGGGGTGAGGGGGACAGCTTGGCCGAGCTCTCGGCCCTCAGGGAGCTTTCAGCCAGAGCTCATTCAGTGGAGCTAAGGGGGGCCAAGCGGGGGCTCTTTGGGGCTGGGGGAAGGATGTGGCCGTGGGAAAGGACCCAGTCATAGGGAAGGACACCGGAGGGAAGGACATGGCCATAGGGCAGTACCCGCTCCCAGGTCCTTGGGCCTAGAATAGTCTGGTTCTGTCCCCTTCCCCCGGGTGTGATGGTGACCGGAAGGGACTTCTCCTAAGACAGAGGGGGAAACTGAGGCCTCCAGGGAAAGGGGCTCTTGGGAAGGGTCACGCTGCTCTCAGGGTGTGCTTGACCGAGGCCGGCAGGATTCAGGTCCGGGCCCTCGATGGCCAAGCCCCAGATTTTTGGGCGAACCTGCCGTCTCTCCCATGGGAGCAGCCCTCCCTGGGGGCCGTAACGCCAGGGGGCTGCAGCAGCGCCCTGGACGGTCACAGCCGCCCCTGGCTCTTCGGTGGCGGGCCTAGCTGTGGCCCCCATCCCTGTGGGCCTCCCAGCAGCTGTTGGGGTGGATGAGACTGTGCCTTGGTCCTGATGGGCGGACGGCCCTGGCATGAGGGTGCTCTCCCCAAGTCGGGGGCAGCTTTCAGGGGTCAGGATCCCGGACGTGCCTCTGGGGCCTGGTGGTCTCTGCTATGAGGGGCACTGGTGGGGGCGCAGGTTGGGAGACAACATTAACCAAGGGGCTTGCCCCCCAAACGGCCGCCCACAGCCCGGCCATAGGGGGGCCCCTTTCTGGCTCCCAAGCATGGCCGTGGCCCTTTCCCGGCCCCTTCTTTTGGAGTCTCTCCCTCCCGGGCAGCTGTGGTCCAGGAGCGGGGGGCTCTGGGCCGGCCCCGCAGGCCCTCCCCTCCCCGCCCCCTCCCCTTCCGGGTCTGTCGCTTGGGTGGCCGCCTACGCAGTCGCTCCCGTTCACGCTCTGTCCGCTGCTCTGTCCAGAATCCGGCCGAGCTCCCCTCCCGCCCCGTGCGGCCCTGGCGGCGGCCCGCCCCCTCTGCTCCAGTGCGCGCCGCCGGCCCGGCGACTTTGCAGCTTGTAGCCGACCAGCGACTGTAAGGATTAGCTGAGCTCCCACTGCATGCTGGGGCTGGACAAGCATGTGCGCTGCCCTGGTTAACCAACTCTGTGTCTCTCTCTCTCCCCCTCTCTCCTGCCCTGGCGACCTGACCCTCTCTCTCTCCGCTCCTCGTCTGCATCCTCTCCCTGCGTCCCCGACGTTCCTCGTGGGGGACGCCCGCGCCCTCGGTCCCCGTGGCAGCTCTGACACTGTCTGCTCCCCCTGTAGTGCCAGGCTTCTGTTGCACGGTCGGAGTGGACTGGAAGTCTCTCACTACTCCGGCCTGCCTGCCCCTCACCACCGACTACTTCCCCGACCGCCAGGGCCTGCAGAACGACTACACCGAGGGCTGCTATGACCTCCTCCCGGAGGCGGACATGGACAGGTGAGGGCCGGGCTGTTCCCCGTGGGAGGGAGCGCTCGCTTCTCACCGACACCCCCTCCTCGCGCCCCAGCACCGGCTGGCACGGTGACCGAGAGCGCCCCGTTCTGCCTGGGGGTCCCCGGCCCCCGAGGGAGGCGGCTCCCCTTCGCCGCTGGGCTCTGCGCCCCCGTCTCCTCTTTGGGGCGGGGTCGGTCGCATCTCGGGGCTGTGCAGTTTTCTGTTTTCAGAAAATCTCAGGATGTGAGACCCTGACACGAGTCCTCATGTCCTCGGCAGCTTAGAGAGGGAGCGGCTAAAGGGCCCCCCGAGCCCTTTGTTCCCGAGCACTCAGGATGTATGACTGGTGGGGCGGGAGGACGTGAGGGCCGTGTGGCCAGTTCCTGCCCTCGCAGAGGCAGGGAGCTGAGCATGGTGCGGAGCCGAGCACTGTTAGGGAACACTGGTGGGGAGCAGAGCATTGATGGGAAGCCGAGCACTGATGGGAGCTGAGCACTTTTGGGGAGCCGAGCACTGATGGGGAACCCCTCTGGGGATGGCACCCCAAGAATGGGGCTGGGGCCTGTTGTGCTGTTAGCTGGACTCTGAAGAGTTGCCCTGGGGGGTGCAGAAGTGGCCTGGGTGGCAGGATGTTGGTCCTGGGGGCCAGACGGCCCCTCCTGAACCCCCCGTTAGACTGGCAGCTGCTTGAGGTGGGCCGGCTCTCCAGAGCTCACGCCCCATGGCCCACGCCCCTTCTGAGCGTGCCCCGACTCACCCGACAGGAGCCTGAAGGACTGAGTGGGCATTTTCCGAGAAAGCCGAGGGTTCCTGTGGAACTTGGACCTTCTGCTCGGAGGTTGCAGCTGGGGCCTCCCTCCGGATCCTCCGTCCGGCCCCTTTCAGTCCGGGCTTGTTCTCTCGTTCAGAGCCCCGGCACATGATGAACCGGACCCGGGGTCAGGGGCTCCGGGGCCTCAGATACTTCAGGGCTGGGGGCCGTCAGGCAGGTCATGAGCCGCCATCTGCCTCGGTTTTCTCAGCCATAAAATGGGCTCATGGCCGCAGCTGCCTGGCAGGGCGATACATGGGAAGCGCCGAGCACGCCTTGGAGAGAGCTGGGCAGGCGCGACCCCCCCCCCCGCCCCCAGCATGCCCTTGAGACCCCGTGGGCGGCTCGTGCAGTTTGTTCATCTTGTGCTTTTTCCCCTGCAAGAAAAATTGAGTTTTCCCATAAAAACACCATCCGTCCCATCCCAAGGCAGTGTGGTGAATTCCCCTGATCTTGGGCGGAGGGTTTAAGCCCCGCCCGCCCCACCTTGGATGCTCCTCTTGCCCCTTGGCGCCCGCTGCCTCTCTGCGGCTGCCCGGGTGTCCCGGCTCACAGGCTCCCGGGCCCAGGTCGGCCGCCCGCCCCCAGTCAGGGGGCTTGGGCCCGGGGGCGCTGCCCTGCGCGGAGCCGCCCCCGTGACGCGAGCGTGTCTCTGCAGGAGGGACGAGGAAGGCGTGCAGATGAGCGCCCAGCAGGTCTTTGAGGAGTTCATCTGCCAGCGCCTCATGCAGGGCTACCAGATCATTGTGCAGCCCAAGCCGCAGAAAGCCAACCCGGCCGTGGCCCCTCCCCTGAGCAGCAGCCCCCTCTACAGCCGCGGTGAGCAGCTGTGCCCCCCCCTCCCTCGGGACCCCCCCCCAGCTGCCCGGCCTGGTGGGTGCCACAGGTGGCTCCGGCTCCTCCCCCGAACCTTCCCTGCTTCAGGCCCAGCCCCGCAGGTCTCCCCGCTGGTCCCCAGGGCCACGGCACCTCCCCTGCTGGCCGCCTCCGGGCACTGCCTCCTTGTCCCTGGTGGTCCTGAGCTCGGCTCTCCAGCTGGGGCCGGGTCAGAGAGAGGCTCAGGGCCCCTTCTGAATAAGGAGCCTTGGGCTTGTGGCGGCTCCTTGGCTGCCCTCTCAGATGGGGGGCTCACTACCGGCCTAGGCCTTGGTGTCCCCTTTGGACTTGTGGCGGCCCCTTGGCTGCCCGGCAGGCGGGGGGACCCAACCCTGGGCCTTCCGGCCGCTTTTCCCACAGCCCACCCTTTAGCCCATCTTCCACCCGAGCTCCTGGGAGGGTGAGGCTCTGGGTGAGCCTTTGCTGCACCCCCTTTAAGCCCGAGCCGGGCCCGGCCCTCAGGAGCTTCCCCTCTGCTGGGGAGGGGACTGGGGGGGCGGGGCCCACAGACAGGGGAACCTGGCGCCTGGGGGTCCGAGGCAGCTCCTGACCCTCCTCCTGCTTCCAGGGCTCGTGTCCCGCAACCGGCCCGAGGAGGAGGACCAGTACTGGCTGAGCATGGGCCGCACCTTCCACAAGGTGGCGCTCAAGGACAAGATCATCACCGTCACCCGCTACCTGCCCAAGTGAGTGGCTGAGGCCGGGGCAGGGTCCCTGTGCATTATGGGGGGGTCACACACCTGGGCTCCCATATGGGGGGGTCACACACCTGGGCTCCCGTGGGGGGGGGGTGTCACACGCCTGGGCTCCTGTGCACCAGTGCCAAGGCCGCCCATCCAGAATCTGGCACCAGGGGAGCAGCAGCTGTGGCAGCGGGCGAGGGGCTTGTCAAGCTGGTTCCGGAGCAGGGCCGGCGGGGACGGGGGCGACCTGTGGTTTGGGGGCCGGTCCTGCTGACAGGCGCTGCCCTGGCTCTCAGGTATCCCTATGAGTCCGCCCAGATCAACTACACCTACAGCCTGTGCCCCTCCCACTCCGACTCGGAGTTTGTCTCCTGCTGGGTGGAGTTCTCCCACGAGCGCCTGGAGGAGTACAAGTGGAATTACCTGGATCAGTACATCTGCTCGGCGGGCTCCGAAGACTTCAGGTGAGAGCCCGGCCCCGGCGGCTCCGGCCACGGGCGGCTGCGCTCCAGCGTTCGGCCCTCAGCTGTGGCAGACAGGGAGGCCCAGGGCTCACGGCCACCCACGGTCCCTCGGGGCCACGGCTGTGGTCCAGGAGGGCGCCCACTCCCCCGCAGAGGAGGGGACAGTCAGCCTGCCACTGTGTGCCGGCCATCTTGTCGATCTTTGGGGTTTTTAAACTTTTATTCTTGATCAATGATGGCGAGGGAGCCAGGCCACACCTTCCTCGCTGGCGTCGGGGCCCCTTCCTCTCCCTTCCTGGCTCAGGGGACTCCTCGCCCAGCTGGTGCCTCCTGTCGGTCCGGGCAGGGCCGCCAGCCCGGCCTCATCATCCCTCAGCCGGGCCCGCACTCCCTCCCCCTTCCCGCCCCCCAAGTCTGTGAGATTGCGGCCCTCATGGGGCCCTTCCTCCCGGAGATGTTCCCAGTGCGAGGGAATCGCCCCGGGCTCCAGGCTCGGCCTCCCTTCCGTGTGGGGCCTTTGCATCCTTGGGCTCCTGGGCCCCTTGGCCAGACCGGAGGACAGAGGCTTGCAGGGTGGAGCTGGGGGGGCCTGTGCGGCCTGGGGTGAGCCCCTGTTCTCTGCTCTCCCACCTCCAGCCTGATCGAGTCGCTGAAGTTCTGGAGGACGCGCTTCCTGCTGCTCCCGGCCTGCGTCACGGCCACCAAGCGCATCACGGAGGGCGAGGCGCACTGCGACATCTACGGGGACAAGCCGCGTTCCGACGAGGAGGAGTGGCAGCTCCTGGACGGCTTCATCCGCTTCATGGAGGGCCTGAACCGCATCCGCAGGCGGCACCGCTCAGACCGCATGATCCGCGTGAGTCAGGCCCCTCTCCTGGGACTGGCCCCCGCCCTACTCCAGAAGGGTTCGGAGCCGCCTCGGCGGCCCCAGAGGGGCTTCCCCCCTGCTCGGGGGGTCGGGGAGATGAAGGCGGGTGGGATAGACAGACCGAGAGAAGGGGAGGAGGGGGAGGGAGGAGGAGGGGGGAGAAGGAGGAGGAAAGGGGAGAGAGGGGAGGCGGGGGGGGAAGAGAAAGGGGATAAAGAAAGAAAGGAAGAGAGGGACAGAGAAAGAGGGAGGGAGGGCAGAGGAGACTGACAGATCCCCTCCCCAGTCCTTCAGGGAGGGGGCTGGCACCAAGGGCCCCCCCACTAATATCTTCTTCCCCTCCTCTCCAGAAAGGGGCGGCCATGAAGGGCCTGCAGATGGCTGGCCCGCTGCCCGCCCACTCCCTGGAGCCTGCAGGCCCCCCGGTTGGGAAGAAGGGGACATCTGCTCTGTCGGCCCTGCTGGAGATGGAGGCCAGTCAGAAGTGAGTGCCGGGGGACCGAGGGGAGGGGCTCCCCCGGCTGGGTCCGGCCGCAGGAATGGCCCTCTTGGGCCGTTTGTCTGGGGCGGGCTTCTTCCTCTTCTGCCCACTCTTGCTGCAGAGGGACCGACCCCCTCCGAACAATCACGTACCCCCCAGTTTGCTGTTCTAAATGGGGGCCCCTCTCCAGACCGGGGGCCTGGGCCATATCCCTTGTTACAGAGGAGGAAAGTGGCTTTCGTGTGCTCGGGGCACTGGGCCGGGGCCAGCTCGCCGAGATTCTAACCCAGAGCTCAGGGTTCAGCCCCCAGGAGACCCCCTCCTCCTCCCCCGGGAACTAGGATGGGCTCCTCACCGTGGGCTATCCCAGAAGCCCCCAGAACCCCCTTGGCCAGACCTTGGGTGGGTCGGCAGGGGCGGGGCTGCCTTGGAGTTTGGGATTGGGTGTCAGAAAGGCGGTGGGCGGTACCGGCTGCCATTGTGAGTGTCAGGAGTGCATGCCCACTGCCGGGCAGACAGAGGAGTGCGGCACCCCAGAAGGGAGGGGGGCTCCAACGTCCGCTGTCTCTGTGGGGGGAGGGGCAGGAGTCCCCACTTCCTGTAACATGTTGATGCTGCCCTTCCTCTCCCTTCTGCCTCGGAGGCTGGTGGGCAGGGGGAGGCTGGATGGGGCAGAGTGACCAGGGAGGTCTGATGCCCCAGGCCGGGCTGGAGCAAGGCTGTGAAGTAGGCTCAAAATTGAGAGAGAGGGGGGTGGGGGGGGCTTTGGGGAGGCCCCATGCTGCGGACCCGTGGCTTCCAAGGCTCTGCAGCAGCCCCGGTGGCGGGATCCCTGTGCCAGGAGGCTTTGAGCAGAGGTTGGAACAAGGGCCGGGCTGGCTTCCTCAGGACCTGTGTGGCGAAGGCTGGAGGGGCTTGGTGCCCCGGGGACGGGTTGTGTCCACACAAAATGGCCCCGGCAAGGGGACATCCTACAGGAAGTCCCCCCGTCACAGGAAGTCCCCCCGTCGCATGCTCCCCCTTAGAAGTGGGGACTTTGTGCCGTGGAGGTTGGAGTCTGAAAGTGGGAGGGAGTCTCGGTGGCCATCTTGTCCGACCCGCCCATGATGGAAACCCACGAGAGCATGGCTTGGAGAGCCGGGCAGGGGAGCCCGCCGCCTCCTGCAGAAACTCCGGCTCTGACTGGGCGGCTCACGGCGCCGGGACACCTTCCTGATGTCAAGCCGCCTCCTCCGGTCCCGGTTCTGCCTTCTGGGCCAAGCAGAACAAGCCCTGCCCTTCCTCCCTGGCTCAGCCTTCCACGTGCTCCAGAACTTTAATTTCTGAGGCAATGAGGCGCCCCGGAGAAACGAGAAATCTCCTTAACTGAGCAACGGCTGAAAATTTTGGCCAGTTCCAAAGATGCGGGAGCCCAGGGCGCGCCAGCACAAACGCCAGCTTGCAGATAAACATTTAATGGCTGGAGGCGGATGCTGGAGGTTGATGCTGGAGGCGGATGGTGCAGGTGGATGATGGAGGCTGACGGTGGCAGTGGATGGTGGAAGAGGATGATGGAAGCTGATGCTGGAGGCTGATGACCAGTCACTTCATAGAAGAGAGAAAAGCAGCAAAGGGGGGTCAGGCTCCCCGAATGCTTGCAGGAGACCCAGCCAGGCTTTGCCCTCTGTGGGACATTTGGGATGACCCTGGAAGGAGGATGACAGTTGAGGAAAAGATCTCTCAGCATTTCCAGGTCTCCCCCAATTCCATCATGAAGGCCGACGGGCAGAGCAGGTGGCCCAGACGTGGGACAGGTGGAGGAGGCGGTGCTGTGAGCAGCGCGATTCTGAGGGAAGAAGATTTCAGTTTTCACAATATTTGAAGGAGGAAGGAAACTAAACTCTTGGAAAAAGTCACGGCCCTCACTGTTGTCGTCTTCGTTGGTGTTATTGTTATCGCTCCCCCGAAGGCAGTTGAGAAACTCCAGAACCAGCTCAGGTGTGACCTCTCTGACCTGCCAGGATGCTCCCACCGCGGCCTGCTGGCCAGCGACCAAAAAAAGCGCTAGGCGGCCCCTGGCAGAGCCCACGCTGCGCGTCCCTACAGCCACGTGATTGGCTGCTGTGCAGAGGTGCGCCGGCCCTCTGGGTTTCCCGTTTGTTGGCACTAGATGCTCTCTCGGGGCTCCAGGAGAACTGGGGGACCCCTGGGGGACTGCTACACATGACGTCCATTGTGAAGTGGCATCCCCCAGGCATGGTTTAAAACCTCGGGAGTCTCTAACAGCTGAGAACCCTCTGATTGGGGGTGTCACATGAGCCCTAAGCTGGGAGCCGGGCACCCCTCAGAGGTACATGGGGGATCCCCCGTAGAGAGGATGGGCTGAGGCTTTGTGCCCATCGCGTCACGGATCATGCTGGAGCCTTCCTCGCCAGACCCATGATTCCTCGGGAGCCTCCCATCCCCAGAGGTAACCAAAGCAGGGCATGCTGGGTGTCCGGAGTCCAGCCTGCCCCAGGAGGACGTGTGTCTCACGCAGACCCCAGGGACAGACCCGCCCAGCCGGGCCCAGAAGTGAAGCAGAAGCGGGAACAGGGGGAGCCCTGGGGGCTTCTCCCTTAGAGAAGGCCAGTCCTTTCTGGGGCTTCTCCTTGCCCGGGGATCAGGGCCGAAGAAGGACGAGTGTGGGTCACTCTGTGGGTAACCACGGAGACGAGAAGGCCCAGAGCATCAGCGTGGGGAGAGCCTCTGGAGAGAGGCCGGACGGAGGAGGAGGAACGGGAGGCCCGAGCAGCCCACCCGGGGCACCTCCCGCCCATGGGCCTCAGGACCCCTCGGGACCCTTCGGGATCAAGCTCTTGCTGCCGACATTTACCTTAGGGGGAACGGACACCGATAAATCGTTCAAATATGTTTGAAGTCATTTAAAAATCACCACCCTGCTCCTCGTGACCAGAACTTCTCCTGTGAGAAATAACCGTCAGGAGGAGGGCATGCTTTATGCGGCTCAGGCCCGGTTTCCTACTGGAAGGCAGCAGGTTCTCCCCGGCTCCTGCTTGCCCTCTGGGCCGATGCTGCTGCTTTGGTTGGAGCAGGGGAGGAAGTCTGGCCCTGCCCTGGGCGCCATTGGCGGAGGAGGAGAGCGGCACCGGGTTAGGCTGAAGTAGTTTGGCCGCGGGGGTCTCAGGGGTCCGAGACCCGGAGCAGCTTGGGCGGCCGCCCTGTGGGGGGGTGCCAGTGCAAGAGGCCCCCGGAGTGGGGGACGCAGGTGGCTCAGTCTGTGCTCGTGGAGGGTCTGCCGACACCGAAGCCGGGAACAGCTCCTGGAAGCTGAGATAATGAGGGGCCGAAGTAGGAAGGCCGGGCGGTTCTCAGGTGGGTGTGCAGGGAGGGGCCCCTCCTCAGAGGGGCAGCAAAGGCCGGGACCGGGTTGGACGGGTCAGGGGTCTGCGGAGGCAGGAGGAGGGGCCGGCTCGAGGAAGGGAGAGCCCGGGGCCGGACTGCAGAGGTGGAAAGACCGGCCTGGCCCGAGGGCGGCTTCTTTGTGGTCTTGGGACTCGGTAGAAGTTCAGAGTGGACACGGAGGGCAGGACCAGGGGAAGGACCTGGAGGCCGTTGCCTGGGATTGTGGGAGGGTCGCAGCCTTGGCAGTGAGAGGTCCGGCTCCCGTCCTGGCCGGCAGCCCTGGTCCTTGGCCTCTGGGGGACACGCCTCTGCCCGTCTGATTGAGCAGTTACGCTGGGTGGGTTCCAAGGCCCTTCTGGCCCCGGTCTGCGGCTCCTGCCCTGTGAGAGGGTCAGATTGCCCAAGCTCCGGCCTTCTCCCCGGCCTGGCTCTGCTGCCTCTGAATCTGGACTCGTCCCACAGGCCTGGGCAGCAAAGCCATGGCCAAGGTCTGGGCTGCCCTTGGAGAAGGCATCCTGGGGGGGGGAAGGCGAGCGTGAGCCGGGGGGGAGGGAGGAAGGCAAGTGTGACCCAGGCGGGGAAGGCAAGTGTGATCCAGGTGGGGAAGGCTAGCCTGCGGGCACAGCTGGTTGGGAGGCTCCGATCCAGGCCAGGATGGCCCCAAGACCAGGACGGCTGAGCTCCTGCCTCCCATCTTGGGGCAGCTGCCTCTACTTGGGTCCCTGTGCCCAGGGTGGCCAGCCCTGACTGGCAGCGAGCCTGCTCCAGCCGCTCCCTGGGGTGTCGGGCTCTTCCTGCCCTTTGTAGCCGGGCAGAACACATCTTGTCCCATGCGGTGATTGTTTAAATGGGGACTGAGAGGAAGGGGCAGGTTTGGGGAGGAGGAGGAGGAGGAGGAGGCAGGGCCAGAGGGAGCACGGAGCGGGAGGAGGCAGTCAGGGTTCAGTCCGCTGCTTGGCGCATCTCAGGGCTGTTGTTCACCCCTTAGGTGTTTGGGAGAGCAGCAAGCCAGCCTGCATGCCGGCAAGGGCCCTGCCCATCCAGCAGAGAACACCGGCGTGGCTCTGACACCCACCTACCTGGACAGCCCGCGGAAGGTAAGCAAGGGTGGCGCTGCCCCCACCCCTCCCACTCCTGTGGGCCATGACCTTTCCTCCCAGAGCCGGGCACTGACACCCCCCCCCCCCCCCCCTCGGCTAACCCTAACCCTCTCCTGCCCCTCCTGTCCCAGAGGACGCCATTTTTATCATCATGAAAGACGCCTGGACTTCAATAACAAGAGTTTTAAAGAACTGACGACTAAGGGCTATTTTACAGAAAAGATACTTTGGGAAGTGAGCGTGGAACACCACGCGGGCCCCCGGGCGCCCCCGGCCCTTTGCCCTTCCTCCTGTTCAGTCTCTTCTCGGCTGGGGGGGAGCTTGGGGAGTCAGACCTTTGTGGGGGCGCCAGGAGAAGGTTCCGTTTCGGGAGGTGGGGGGCGTGGTCGGCCGCTCCCCCTGATGTCGTCGGCCCGTCCCGTGGGACTCATCCATGCCACCTTCGGTCCCGGCGTCCCCTCCCAGACCAACCCGGAGGCACCTGGCCAATGGCCACCGGCCGCTCGTGGCTCATTCTCGCCCTTGTCAGTGGCTCATCGGGAGCCGCTCTCCTCAGCCTGAGCTGCCCAAGCTGCCGGGTGAGAGCCCCCCGAGGCCCGGGGCATGTGTGGGCGGCGGGTGCTGCAGGGAGGTGGGCCTTGTCCGGACGCCCACAGGGCTCACCTTCGTCAGCCTCCTTGGCGGCCCCTGAGAGGTGGCCCAGCTTCAGCCCCCACCACGTGGCAGCCGCCGGCCGGGGTGTCAGAAGGGGCAGGAGGCGCCTGTTCTGGGGAGACGGGGCTGCCCGTGTCTCGTTGGCTCTCTGTAAGAAACCTCGGCAAAGCGGAGTCGGTTCAGGGGAGGGGCCGGGGCCTGGGACACAGGGCTGGTTTGTGGCCAATGGGGGCAGGTGTTCAGGTGGTGAAGGAGAGTGCCCGGGCGTGCCGGGCAAAGCTGCCTCCTCCTCGGGCACCAGGCCAAGGGGAGCTGGTGGATGCTCCGGGCGCCTTCACAGCAGCTTCCTTGAAGGCCCCAGAGACCGGGCGAGCGCTGACAGCGAGGAGAAGCTTTCCTAGGGAAGGGAGGGGAGTGACGTGGGCAGGGGCTCGAGATTGCCACGGTCGGTGCAGTCGGGGGTTTCCTGGCAGAGATGAGGCGGGGTTGACTCCCCCAGCTCCTTTTACAGAGGAGGAAACTGAGGCGCGCCGGTGCAGGGAGTACCCAGGGCCACCCGCTGGGGAGAGTCTGGGGCTGGGTTCCAGGTGTGTGCCACGGTGCCCCTGACCTGCTGGGAGATGGGCGCGGGAAGGGGAGCGCCCGAGCCGGCCAGACCCCATCCCCTTGTTGGGCAGCCCCTCCCCCACAGACCAGAGGAGCACTGGGCAGTTGCCCCGGATGTGGGCGCAGCCCCGGGAGAGGGCCCTGGGGAAGATCCTGCGCCGTGCTGGGCAGCCCCCATCAGTGGCCAGAGTTGGAGAGGTGAGAGGCGGGAGCCCCAGGAGGGGCCGTCACCACCTTTCCGGGGCGTACAGGCAGGGTGTCCAGAGGACACAGGGCTGGGGTGGGGCCGGCTCTCCATGGCTTGCCACCGGCCCGAGATGGGGAGTGGGCCCGAAGAAGCCCCGGGGAGCCAGTGCGAGGCAGCGTGGGGCGGGGCTGCCCCCTCGTCGGGGGCCCAGGAAGGCTGCGCTCACTGCCGGGGGCCTTGGCTTGGGGAAGTCGCTTCTGGAGCGCGCAGAGAACCCGACACGGAGGGTCCCGGGAGGAAGCTGGGCCGGCGAGGGGCTGACAGGTGTGTGACCGGGACCACCGGGAGGAGATGGCCCACAGCTCTGTGGGCCCTGAAGAGGGGACGGCCCCCAGCCCCGGGAGGCGGCCGCCCCTTGGTTCTGTGAGCGGGTCAGGCGCACCCGGGCCCGCTGAGCTTCCTTCCGACCCGGACGTTCTGTGGTTCTGGCTGGCTCCGGCACGGAGAGAAGGGGGTGGGATTGTCCCTGTTGGATGAAGCTGGCACTGGCTCAGGGAGCTCAGACTTGGGGTCAGGGAAGGGGGCCGGGCTCCCCCGGCCTGTGGTCTGCGCCTCAGGAGAAATGACTCGGGCAGCGCGGCCCCCCGGGACTGGCCTCAGGAAGGCAGCTCAGACGAGAGAGTGTGGACTGGAGTCTGGGGAGGCAGATTCAAACCCAGCCCCAGGACCTTGGGCAGCTCGTTCCTTCCCATGGGCTGCCTTTTCCCCTTTTGTAAAATGAAGGGCTCGGACTCCCTGGTCCCTGTGCTCTGGGAGGATCCCGGCGTTCTCTATGGGGGGAGGAGGCTTCTGGGAAATGGCGGAGGGAGAGAAAGGGAGGGGACATCACCAGACAGAAGGAGAGCGCAGAGGACGGGCCTTTGGACGTGGGTCAGCACAGGGAGCTGAGTGCGAATCCCTGAGCCTCGCTTTCCCCTTCTCTAAATGGTGGCAGAGGCCTTGAAAGTCCTTCCAGCTCTCAGTCTTGGATTCTTCCCCAAGCAGGAGGTGCCCGGGGCCGGGCCCAGGCTCCTCATTGGGGCACCACGGCGGCCTCCCTGCCCAGAGCTCTGGCTGTTCTCCTGGCATCCCCGGGGCCTAACCCGCCACCCGGCTTGCCATAGGCGCTTCCTGGCTGCCGGGCCGACAGCGTTGTGGGGCTGTGCCCTGTGCCAGGGGCTCCTCAGGGCCGCCTTTGTCTTCCCTGCCAGGCTCGGGTGCCATCCTCCCCCCCCCCCCCCGCCTCTGTAGAGAAGCCTTGGGTTGGTTTATTTGCTGTCCTGTTGTTCTCCCCTCCGGTTCTTTCTCCTGCCTTGCCCCCGGCCCTGTGACCGCCTGCTGGTGCCCATTCGCCTCCTCGACCCGACCCGGCGGCCGCCTCTTCCCCCACTGCCTCCAGGAAGGGGCCTTCTTTACGGAGTCCGTCCGCAGCCCACGTCCGGCCTCCTCCGCCTTCCACCCCCAGGTCAGTCAAACCCCCGCCGCCACCTCCAGCCATGCAGGCCGGGCCACGGACTCGGGCGGCCCCGAGAGCCAGGTGGAGGCTGGACGTCCTCAGGAGCTGTGGGCCCCACAGCGCCTCCTGGGGGGGTCTCTACCCACCTCCGGGCTGCTCGGGCCCCGGCCTGGCCTCTGGGGCCTCAGCCTCGGCTCTTGGGCCTGGGCTCTGGGGCCTCAGGCCTCGGCTCTTGGGCCTGGGCTCTGGGGCCTCAGGCCTCGGCTGGGCCGGTCCCCAGCACGGCCTCTTCCCCAGAAGGGCCCTGGCCTTTGTGGTCATGCCCCTGGTCGATGGGTTCTGTCTGTTCTTGCTCCTCCTGCAGGGATGGAGGGGGCGGGGGAGGAAATGAGCCCTTACTCGGGTCCTGTGCTCGGCCGCTGGGCAGCATCGCCTCCGTTGCCCTTCCCGCGCTCGTCCTGCCCGAGTTGTGCGTGGCTCCCTCCTGGCCACAGCCGGGCAGGATCTCCCCGCAGAGAGAGGCTCGAGGGCAGGGCCCGGGACGGCTACGTCCCCTTGGCCGCGGGAAGGCCCACGTGGGGCCCTTTTCCGCTCGCGCCCCCTTCAGGCTGGTGCCCCTGGGCAGAGCCTTCCCTCCGGTCGCCCGGGAGCCCCGGGGGCAGCGCTGCTGAGGGGGTCTGAGGGCTGGAGGCTGGGGGGGCAGTGGAGCTGGTGGCCGGGCCCCAGTGCTGGGGAAGTGAGACTCGGGGACCTTGATTCCCCGCCTGTACGGAGCCCCACAAGTAAGCCGGGCCCCTCCAGGAGGGGTTACAGGGGCATCTGTGGGGCTGCCAAGGCAGCAGGAAGTGGGGGGGGCAAGAAGTCCTTGGGGGGGGTCCCACTGGGCTTCAGGGTAAGGATGGTCAGGAAAGCAGGGGAAGGGGGGCAGCGGGGGGGGGGGGGGCTGCCTGCTTCTCTCAGTGAAGCACCCAGGCGTGCTGGGCCCTGGGACGTCCCCCCTGGGAGGAGCCTGAGAGCCGAGAGCAGGTATGGGGGAGGCTCCCGAGGCCCAGAGACCCAAGGGCCGCTCAGCGGTTGGAGCGCGCACACCTTAGTAGTGTGGAGGGGTCTGCCTCGGTGTCCTCATCTGTACAATGGCCACAGTTAACAGCACCTTCTCGGGCCGTATCCATGAGGTGCCACGTCAGTGCCAGCCGCGGGTCTGACTGTTTGTCGTGGTCCCCCCAGCCCGCGGGGAGGGGGAGCAGAGGCAGACTTCTGACCCAAGGGCGGGGACTGGCCCAGAGTCACGTGACAAACCCCCCGCGGCCCCCGCCCTCATCCCCTCGCCGCGGCTCCTGTGAAGGGGGGGCTGACGCTGGGGTGAGAGCGGGCGGTGGCAGAAGCGCCAGCCTGGGGGCAGCTCCGCGGGCAGCGAGGCTGGCAGCACCCCCAAAGCGGCCTCCTCGTCTGAGGGAGACTGGCAGTGAGCAGGCCCCCGCTGCTTGGGGGAAGGAGAACCCGGCCGAGCGGCACTCGGGGCCCCCGATAGCCGGGGGACTTGGGCAGTGTGGCCAGCGCGACCTTGGGCCCGGCGATGGGGAGTGGGGCAAGTGGCTGACCCAAGGGCCCCAGAGGCAGCTCTGCCTGTTGCCCTGCAGGGTCCTGGGGCGGCCCCTGGGGAGCCCTCTGGCCCCTTCCTTCCTGGGAGAACTGGGCCGGGGGACTCTCTGGTCACCTCCCAGGCCCTGGGGCCTCTGGTTCTGGGACTTGAGTCTGGGCTCGCATGGCCCGGCCCACTGGGGCCCAAAGCCGGGCAGTGACTCGTCCCCTGGGGCAGCAGCAGGAGGGCGGCTCCTCCGGGAAGCGCCAGGATGTGAGAAGCCCCGGGAGCAAGTGCTGGCGCGTCCCCTCTGGGTCAGGCCCCGGTCTCGGGGCACCTCCTCCTTCCGCAGCTTGGCCAGAGGGGCCCCCGAGGCGGGGGGCCCGGGGAGATGGCGGGGCCCTCGCTGACTCTGCACGTCCCAGCAGGTCTCGGTGGATCAGGGCGTCGCTCCGGCTTCGGACGGCGTCAGCCTGGGCCAGCCCGCGGACAGAGGCGGTGCGCAGACTGCAGGGGAGCCCGGCTACCCGCCGGCAAACCCCAGCGATGGCAGGTGAGACGCGGCCCCGCTCCCGCCCCAGAGCCTGCTGGGAGCACCGGCCTCGGGCTGCTCGCACTTCCCATCCGGGAGCACCCCAGCCCTTCCCGTGTGGGGAGGAGCCTGCGCCACCCATGGGTCTGCAGGAAGGCTTCCTAGAGGAAGCGGTGTCTGGCCCGAGGGAAGGGACCCAAGCGAGGCCTCTAGGGGAGGGAGGGCAGGACCCCCCCCCCCCACAGTAATGGAGGTGGCTCCTGGGCCCAGAAGGGAGACCAGCCGCTCTGGGGGGGCTCAGGACTAACCCGGTGTCTCCCTGTCCCAGCTCCCAGCAGTTCCCGAGCAGCGCGCTGACCACCTCCTCCACGCTGCTGGAGATCCTGGAGGCTATGAAGCACCCGTCGTGAGTGGCCGAGGCCCCGGGAGGGAGGTGGACACTGGGCCTGGGAATATTGCGGAGGGGGCCCGGGGGCCTGGGAGCTGAGCCGGGCTCGGGGCTTCTGGGAAAGGCAGGTGACAGGGGCTCTCCCAGCTCCCCTTGCTCAGGCTCAGCCGCTTTCCAGGAGCCCTTCGGAGCCTGGGGCTCTCCCTGTCCCTCCCTTTCCTGGGCACTCCCTGGAGGGTGGCAGGGGGTGAGGTGGCAGCCCCTGCCTCCCCGCTGCCGCTCGCTGTGGGACCCTCGCCCGGCCCTTTGCCCCCAGCCCCGTTTCCCGAGTGCCCCTGAGTTCCCGGCCCCCGAGCTCCCACCACCCCCCGGTTTTTGGGCCCTTGTCACCAGTGGCCAACCGGGCTGTGCTCTCCCCCCCCCGCCCGGGCGGCTCCAGGACCGGGATCCAGCTGCTGTCGGAGCAGAAGGGCCTCTCGGCGTCCTGCTTCATCAGCGCCGAGGTCGTGCACTGGCTGGTGAGCAGCGTGGAGGGCGTTCAGACCCAGGCCATGGCCAGCGACATCATGCAGGTGAGCCCGGGCGCCGGGGTGGGGGGGTTGGGGGCGGGCAAGGAGGGGTGGGGGGGTGGGCAGGGGGGCGGGGGGCGGCTTTCCCTGACTGCACCCTCGGAGCCGCCTGGGACGGGCCCCTCCCAGGACTCCCCGGTCATCGGAGCTCCTGCCCTGGGGGAGGCGGACCCCAAGCGGCCGCGGGCATGGTCTGCTCTCCTGCCGCCTGCCCTGGGAGACGCCAAGGGATGCTGGTGCCTTGGAGCTGTGGTGATAAGCTCCCTGTGGCCCCTAGACGGGATGGCGTGTCCCTCCTCCTTCGCCCTGAGGCCTGAACCAGAGGCCCCGGCGCTGGGGAAGGGCTGCCCCCCACTCCCAGCCCCTCGCCCCACAGGCAGAGGCCGGGGCTCCTCTCCAGCGCGGCCTTCCTGGCCTCCTCTCCTGTCCTGCAACACGCGGGAGGGGGAGGAAGGGCCTCCTCCAGGCCCCGCCCCCGGCCTGACCTCTGCCGTCTCCCCTAGAAAATGCTGGAGGAGCAGCTCATCACGCACGCCTCGGGGGAGGCCCTGCGCACCTTCATCTACGGCTTCTACTTCTACAGGATCGTGGGCGACCGGGAGCCCGAGCGAGGTCAGGGCGGGGGCGGGGAGGCCGTGGGGGGGGGGGTCTCTGGCCAGGGCTCCGCCTCCTGCTGCCCCCTTGGGGCCCCTCGGGGTGTGAGGCCGGCAGCCTCCTGGTCCCTCCGTGCCGTCCGTTGGGGGGGCCCCGGGCCGGGGAGCGAGGGCGACAGCAGCCCCGGCCCACCCTCCCCTCGCTCCCCCCAGGGGCCCTGCAGCAGCCCGCCACGTGGCACACGGCGGCCATGGACGACTTCACGGCCTTCCAGCGCAAGTGGTTCGAGGTGGCCTTCGTGGCCGAGGAGCTGCTGCACTCGGAGATCCCAGCCTTCCTGCTGCCCTGGCTGCCCAGCCGCCCCGCCTCCTACGCCAGCCGGCACAGCTCCTTCAGCCGCAGCTTTGGCGGGAGGAGCCAGGCCGCCGCGCTCCTGGGTACGCCAAGGGCCACAGGGCTGGACGTGGGGGAAGGGGCCAGTCCCCCAGGGGTAGGTCAGGCCGTGCTCTCCAAGGTGCTGACAGGCTCCCGGAGGCCTTGGGGAAGGGGCTGGAGGGAAGGGGAGGCCCGGGGGGCAGAGGGGACGCCGGCCTTGGGGGCATGAGCACGATGGGGGCGGGGCTCGACCCGCGAATGGCCGCCCCTCCCCCGCCGACTCCTCCCGTCCCCGCCCAGCGGCCACGGTGCCTGAGCAGAGGACAGTGACCCTGGACGTGGACGTCAACAACCGCACAGACCGTCTGGAGTGGTGCAGCTGCTACTACCACGGCAACTTCTCCCTGAACGCCGCCTTCGAGATCAAGCTGCACTGGATGGCCGTGACGGCCGCCGTGCTCTTCGAGATGGTGAGGGCCCGGTGGGGCGGCCGAGTGCCAGGGCGGTGGGCAGGGGTCCCGCCCCCGAGGGAGCCTGGGATTGAGCTCTCGAGGGATCCGGGGGGTCGCCGTCCTGGCCCCGCAGTCGGTGCCCGTCTCGGGGCCCGCCAAGCAAGCACAGCCAGGGCTGAGGCCTGGGCTTCTCTCAGGTTCAGGGCTGGCACCGTAAGGCCACTTCCTGCGGCTTCCTGCTGGTTCCGGTGCTGGAAGGCCCATTCGCCCTGCCCAGTTACCTGTACGGAGACCCGCTGCGAGCCCAGCTCTTCATCCCGCTCAACATCAGCTGCCTGGTGAAGGAGGGCAGCGAGCACCTGTTTGACAGTAAGGCGGCCCCTTGGTGCCCCAGGGGGGGCGGTGCCCAGGGGAAGCCCAGGGGGCACAGGCCGACCTTCCCTGCCCTAGCCCCTTTTGGGTGGGGCGCCCTTGCCTCCCGATTCCGGTTGCAGGAGTTCAGCCCTTGATAATGGTCTGGCTTCCCATGGTGCCATGCACCCAGTGGGATGTGCCATCCAAGCCCGCAGCCTCCTCCTTCCCTCCTGGCTTCCGCCCTAAGAGCAGGAGCCATTTTCGGGGAGAGCCTGTCCCTCTCCCTTGTGGGAAGCTACGGCGTGTGCCCCCTCTGACCCACAGCCCCCCAAGGAGTGGGACGTGTCCTGTCCCACAGCGTCGGAGCCCAGAAGGGGCAGATTTAGGGCAGACCCCCACTTTGCCAGCCAGAATCTGAGAATGAGCCAGAAGGAGGCGCCTGGGGGGCTGCGCCTGAGGGGCTGTGCCCCGGGCCAGGACGCTTCCTCTCCGAGCCCCTGCCTCTGGGTAACTGGGGCGGGGGGGGGGGGGGGGAGGTGTCTCGCCTGCACAACTGCTTTGTCTGGGGACGCTGCTGCGTGCGGCGGTTTCCTCTGCCCCATGGGGCTCTGGGCCAGCAGCCGCCCACAGTTGCCATGGTTACGGTCAGGGAAAGGTACCGCTCTGATTAAGGACCAGCCGCTACAGTCTCGCTCTGACCCTCCCTTGTGCCGGCTTGTGCGGCATGTGAACGTGCTCCAGATTTTTAAAAGCCAAAAGCTGGATGGAGTGTTCAAAGGGAAAGCGCTGAGCTCCCCAAGCCTAAATATGGAGGGGCCCCCAAAGGGCCACAGGCCCCATTCAGGTTTCTGGGGACAGATCCTCCTGCAGGGGCCCCTCGAAGGGCCTTTGCAGGGAGAAGCCCAGGGGCCGGCCTTCCTCCCCATCATGGCAGCCTGTTCCCATGGTGCAGCCCCCTTCCACAGCTTGGGCCCCTCCTGGGGCGCGGCCCTACTGGCCCGCTGGGAAGCCTCCCTGATCCAGGGCGTTGAGCTCCGCCTCCTGTGACCCCCTTGCCAGGCTGACCACACCTTTCCCCTCCCAGGCTTTGAACCAGAAACCTACTGGGACCGCATGCACCTCTTCCAGGAAGCCATCGCTCACAGGTGCGCTGGGTGGCAGGCAGGTTTGGGGCACCAGCCTGTGACATCGCGGGGACCCCGGGCTTGCCCCTTCTTTCCCCAGGCTCTTGCCCACACCTTCTCCTGCACCCCTGGGGAGTGGTCTTGGGGGCGGGGCTCACTGGGTGCCGAGCCTCTCTGGACTGGCTCCCTCGCACCCCCCCAGTCCATTCCTGGCTCTGTCTGTGGCCAACTTCCCAGCATGCTCTAGGACTCTGCTATCTCAGCCTGAGCCCTTCAGAGTTCTCTCTCTGCCTGGTCAAACCCCGGGGGCTGAGTTCTAGTGGTGGGAGCAAGGATGGGATGTAGAAGGGGGCGGGGCTGGGGAGCCACGTGTGGCCGATCAGTCCTGCGGGCCGGGCTGAAGATGGGGCTCCTTGGGCCCTCACGCCCCCTCCTGCTCCTCAGGTTTGGGTTTGTGCAAGACAAGTATTCTGCCTCTGCCTTCAACTTTCCTTCGGAGAACAAGCCGCAGTACATCCACGTCACAGGTGAGGGCATGGGCGGGGGATCCTCCTGGGGACGGGGGCGGCACCCAGCCTTAGTGGGAGGAGGGTGTCACACGGCGGCTCGTCCGAGGCCCGGGAACCTTGCGGCCCAGCGGCCTTCCCCTTCGGGGCCCGGCTCCCAGGGCGTGGGGCAGCCCCCGAGGCAGCGCCCTTCCTGGTGGCCTCCGGGCTGATGCCCCACCTGGCACAGGCCCCCCCCCCCGCCCCTCCCCCAGCCTTGGACAGAGCCAGAGGGGGAAGGAGGCCCGACCTGGAAACGGCTCTGCCCCAGTTCTGTCGGTCTCCAAACCTCACTTACGTCATCTCAAAACTGGGTTAAGCGCCGGGTTAAAAATGGATCCTCTCCCTTCCTAAGTGGCCCAGAGGAGGAGGGGGCGGGGTGGGTGCTGTCCATGGTGGGAGAAGGTGTGTGTGGCCGCTGCTGGCTCTGGAGTGTTGCAAATGTGCTCATGCCCGTGCCTGGGCCCGTGCAAAATCTGAGTGTCGGGGTGAGTGTGAGTAGCCCGGAGCCAAGTTCTGGATTCGAGGATTCAGGCCTCCACACTGGGGGCCCTGGCTCGAGAAGAGGAGGGGCTGGGCCCCGGGCCTTGTGCTCTTAGACAAGACCCCCGTGCCAAGGACTGTGTGACCCTGGGCCAGGAAGTGCCTTCACACCCCCCCCCCCCAGCTTCTCTGCCGGGCACGGGGTCCCTCCTCTGGTCCAGAGCAGTGTGAGGCTCCTCCCATTTCCTTGGACATGTCCTCCCCAGCACGGTCCCCCTGCCTCAGACGCTCCAGCTGGCCCCGGCCTCCCAGCGGGAGAGCAGAGCGCCCCCTTGTGCCTCAGCTTCCCTCTCTGACCTACCCGTGGTCCAAGGCCAGACCCCTACAGGTTTCCCCGTTGGGACTCCTAAGGCCCCTCCCATCCGGGGGCTGTGCCCTTTGTCCCGAGCAGCATTTCCCCCAGAATCCTCCCCGGCGGTGCAGCTTGTAGGGGCCACGTTCAGCTTCCCGGCGGGGGTTCCCTTGGGTGACCCCGGGAGGGTCCTCCCAGGCCCCCGGGTCCGGGTTGCCCCAGGGCCCGGCCCCCGGGCCTGATTTCCCCCCCTCTCTCCGGGGACCGCCCCCAGCTGCCCTACCTCCAAAAGTTCCGGGCCAACGCGGCCGGGCCAACCTCGACCAGCTCCAGCGGCCAGAACCTGTTCTGCGAGGAGCGCGTGGGCTACAACTGGGCCTACAACACCATGCTGACCAAGACCTGGCGCTCCAGCGCCACCGGCGACGAGAAGTTCGCCGACCGGCTGCTCAAGGACTTCACCGACTTCTGCCTCAACCGCGACAACCGCCTGCTGGCCTTCTGGGCCGGCTGTGTGGAGAAGATGCACGCCAGCGCGCCCTGAGTGGCCGGGGGGGTGCCACAGGTGTGGGCATGGGCCGGGCAGCCTCCCCAGGCCCGGCCCCCCAGGAAGCGGACATCGGGGGAAGGACGGTTTACGGGTTCCCCCACTGGGGTGTAAAATAATCCTGTGAAATAATGTCACCGGTTACATAGTTAAAAACGCGGGAGAGAAATAAAACGGAACCGGCCTTCCCCGGCCCTCTCCTCAGGGAGGGCTCCCCCCATGGGGCAGGGATGGGGGGGCCTGAGAATGAGGGATGTCAGGGCTGGGAGGGGCCTGAGAATGAGGGGTGTCAGGGCTTGGGGGGACTTAGAACAAGGGATGTCGGAGCTGCAGGGGCCTGAAAACAAGGGAGGTAATGGGGGCTTAGGGTAGCTTAGAACAGAGAATGTCCCAGATGGGAGGGGCTTTATTACATTGGATGTCAGTGGGTGGGGGTGGCTTAGGACAGGGAATGATGGATGGGAGGGGCTTAGGAACATGGGATGTGGGAGAGGTGGCTTAGGAACAGGATGTTCCAGATGGGAAGGAGCTTAAGGACACAGGATGTCAGTGGGAGGTGGGAGTGGCTTAAATCAGGAAATGGGGACACAAGGGACTTGAGAACATGGGATGTCAGTGGGGGCGTGGCTTAGAACGTTCCAGATGGGGGAGGAGCTTAAGCTCACAGGATGTCAGTGGGAGGTGGGAGTGGCTTAAATCAGGAAATGGGGACATAAGGGACTTGAGAACATGGGATGTCAGTGGGGGCGTGGCTTAGAACGTTCCAGATGGGAGAGGAGCTTAAGCTCACAGGATGTCAGTGGGGGGGGGGTGGCTTAAATCAGGAAATGTCAGGGACACCAGGAACTTGAGAACATGGGATGTCTGGGGGCGTGGCTTAGAACGTTCCAGATGGGGGAGGAGCTTAAGGACACAGGATGTCAGTGGGAGGTGGGAGTGGCTTAAATCAGGAAATGTCAGGGACACAAGGGACTTGAGAACATGGGATGTCTGGGGGCGTGGCTTAGAACGTTCCAGATGGGGGAGGAGCTTAAGGACACAGGATTCAAGTGGGAGGGGTGGGAGCTTAAATCAGGAAATGGGGACACAAGGGACTTGAGAACATGGGATGTCAGTGGGGGCGTGGCTTAGAACAGAACGTTCCAGATGGGGGAGGAGCTTAAGGACACAGGATGTCAGTGGGAGGTGGGGGCCCAAATCGGGAAATGGGGACACAAAAGGGACTTGAGAACATGGGATGTCGGTGGGGGCGTGGCTTAGAACGTTCCAGATGGGGGAGGAGCTTAAGCTCACAGGATGTCAGTGGGGAGGTGGGAGTGGCTTTAAAAAGGGGCAATGGGACTTGAGAACCTGGGATGTCTGGGGGCGGGCCTTGGTTCCAGATGGGGGTTTGGCAAGGTGTCGTGGGAGGGGTGGGGTGGCTTAAATCAGGAAATGGGGACACAAGGGACCTTGAGGAACATGGGATGTCAGTGGGGGCGGGAGAAATGCCCCAGATGGGGGAGGAGCTTAAGGACACAGGATGTCAGTGGGAGGTGGGAGTGGCTTTCAGGGAAATGGGGATTTTAAGGGACCTTGGAGAACAGGGGTGCGGGGGGTGGCTTAAACGTTCCAGATGGGGAGGAATTAACCGGGGATGTCAGTGGGAGGTGGGAGTGGCTTAAATCAGGAAATGGGGACATAAGGGACTTGAGAACTTGGGATGTCTGGGGGCGTGGCTTAGAACGTTCCAGATGGGGGAGGAGCTTAAGGACACAGGATGTCAGTGGGGGGGTGGGGTGGCCAATCAGGAAATGGGGACACAAGGGACTTGAGAACATGGGATTCCAGTGGGGGCGTGGCTTGAATTCCCAGATGGGAGGAGCTTAAGGGACACAGGATGTCCAGTGGGGGGGGTGGCTTAAATCAGGAAATGGGGACACAAGGGACTTGAGAACATGGGATGTCAGTGGGGGCGTGGCTTAGAACGTTCCAGATGGGGGAGGAGCTTAAGCTCAGGATGTCAGTGGGAGGTGGGAGTGGCTTAAATCAGGAAATGGGGACATAAGGGACTTGAGAACTTGGGATGTCTGGGGGCGTGGCTTAGAACGTTCCAGATGGGGAGGAGCTTAAGGACACAGGATGTCAGTGGGAGGTGGGAGTGGCTTAAATCAGGAAATGGGGACACAAGGGACTTGAGAACATGGGATGTCAGTGGGGGCGTGGCTTAGAACGTTCCAGATGGGGGAGGAGCTTAAGGACACAGGATGTCAGTGGGAGGTGGGAGTGGCTTAAATCAGGAAATGGGGACACAAGGGACTTGAGAACATGGGATGTCAGTGGGGGCGTGGCTTAGAACGTTCCAGATGGGGGAGGAGCTTAAGCTCACAGGATGTCAGTGGGAGGTGGGAGTGGCTTAAATCAGGAAATGGGGACATAAGGGACTTGAGAACATGGGATGTCTGGGGGCGTGGCTTAGAACGTTCCAGATGGGGGAGGAGCTTAAGCTCACAGGATGTCAGTGGGAGGTGGGAGTGGCTTAAATCAGGAAATGTCAGGGACACAAGGGACCTTGAGGCATGGGATGTCCAGTGGGGCGTTTAAACCCAGGGAAACGGGTTCCAGATGGGGAGGCTTAAACCCCGGATGTCAGTGGGAGGTGGGAGTGGCTTAGTCAGAGAATGACAGATGGGAGGGGCTTAAGAACATGGGATGTGTGTGTGTGGGGGGGGGTGGAGGAAGGCTTCTAGGGATGGGGGAGGGGCTTAAGGACACAGGATGTCAGGGGGAGGTGGGAGTGGCTTAGTCAGGGAATGACAGATGGGAGGGGCTTAAGAACATGGGATGTGTGTGTGTGCGGGGGGTGGTTTAGAGCAGAACGTTCTAGATGGGGGAGGGACTTAAGGACACAGGATGTCAGGGGGAGGTGGGAGTGGCTTAGTCAGGGAATGTCGGGGACACAAGGGACTTGAGAACATGGGATGTCAGTGGGGGGCGGGGCTTAGAACAGAACGTTCCAGGTGGGAGAGGTGGGAGTGGGTGGTCAGGGAATGACAGATGGGAGGGGCTTAAGAACATGGGATGTGGGGGGGCTAGAACAGAACGTTCCAGATGGGGAGGAGCTGAAGGACACTAAATGTCATGGGGGGCGTGGCTTGTCAGGGAATGTCACGGAAAGGGGGTTTTGGGACCCGGAATGTGAGTGGGGGGTGGGGGCCAAGGAGACCCTCTGGCCCGAGCTGCTTGAGATGTTCCGCCTCAGAACGGGCGCATCCCCGAGGCCGCAGAAGCGGTGACTTGCCCAGGGTCACCGGGGGCGGCAGGAGGCGCGCCCCCTTCCCGTTGGTGGCCCCCGGCCCGCCCCCGAGGCGCTGACCCAGCGCCGACCCCGCGCCGAGAGGGGCCTCGCTCCCGGGCTGTCCCCAAGCAGTGGCAACAAAGTGTCGCCGCCCCGCCCCGCCCCCCGGCGCCACCCCGGCCGAGCGGAGGCGCCAGCTCCCCGCCACACCCCCGGGCCCGGGTCCGAGCAGCCTCCGCAGCTCCGCCGCCGCGCAGGGCGCTGTCCAGGCCGTCCCGCTCCCCGCAGCCAGCCCGGAGCTCGAGGTGAGGGCCCCTTCGGGGTTGGGCGGCCCCGGCGGGGCCCCGCGGGCCCCAACCTCCTCCCCAGCGGTCCGGGGAGCCGAAACTAGGATTCAAGGGCCCGCCCGGCCCCAGGTTCATCTCCCGACCCGGTGTCCTCGGGCCCCTCCCCCTCGTTGACAGGTTGTTTCTAGTCCCCATCCCCCTTGGGCAGGCTGGCGCTAAAGCCCCTCCCCCCTCACAGGCTGTGTTCTAAGGGCCCTTCTCCCTTTGTAGTCTCGTCTAAGGCCCCCCCCCCACAGTCTGGTTTCTAGTCCCCCCCCCAGTCTGTGTTCTGGTACCCCTCCCCCTTTGACAGTCTGTTTCTAGTCCCCCCCCCACATAGTCTATGTGCTGGTACCCCTCCCCCTTTGGCAGGCTGTTTTAAGTCTCCCCCCCAGCCCAGCCATCCCCTGTTCTAAGCCCCTCCCACTCCCGACCTTTCACAGACGGGGGAGCCCCTGAGTTGCCTTATTTGCTGACTGGGCCCCATGGCGGGGCCCCATCCCCTCCGCCTCGGGGTTCTGGATTCTTCCTGTGGCTCCTCCTAGCTCTAGGCCCCCTGGTTGGGAGGTTCCCCTCCTCGCCGCCCTGACTCTCCTTTCCGCTCCCCCAGACTCTTCCATGGAGACCCCCGAGGGCCCCCAAGCGGGGATCTCTCCCGCCACGGGTGAGTCCCCCTGCCCGGAACCTTCCACCACCACCTGCAAAGGCCGAGGCGCCAGGGGCTGGGCCACAACCCCACAGAGGACTCCGACTCTGCCGTTCGGCGGCTGCTCTAAGCCCCCCAGACACCCCTGTTCTAAGCCCCCTCCCGGCCCTGACACCCCCCGTTCTCAGCCCCCTCCCGGCCCTGACACCCCCTGCTCTCAGCCCCCTCCCAGCCCTAACCCCTTCTCAGCCCCCTCCCGGCCCTGACACCCCTCAGCCCTCCCCCCCTGGCCCCCATTCTCAGCCCCCCGCCCCCATTCTCAGCCCCCTCCCGGCCCTGACACCCCCATTCTCAGCCCCCTCCCGGCCCCTGAACACCCCATTCTAAAGCCCCCCCCTGACACCCCCATTTCTAAGCCCCCGGCCCTGACACCCCATTTCAGCCCCCCGGCCCTGGCCCCCTTCCTTAGCCCCCTCCCCGGCCCCCCCTGCCTCAGCCCTCCCGGCTTTTTCCCTTCTCAGCCCCCCAGCCCTGGCCCCCATTTCAGCCCCCCCCCTTTTTCTCAGCCCCCCCTCCCGGCCCTGACTCCCCTGCTCTCAGCCCTCCCGCCCTGACACCCCTTTAAGCCCTCCCGGCCCTGGCACCCCCATTGCCCTTCCCCCTTAACCCTCCAGCCCCCCTCCCAGCCCCTGCCCCTGCTCCTAAGCCCCCTCCCGGCCCCTGACACCCCGGCTCAGCCCCCACCTTCCGTTCTCTGCCGGTAGGTGCCAAGCGGGGGCAGTTCCTGGCCGGCTGGAGGGCTTTCCAGGCCCCCCTTGCCCGGGCTGGTGCACTTGGCCGCCAGGCTGTGCCAGGAGCTGGCGGCCGTGCCCCTGCTGCTGCTGGAGCCGCTGGCCGAGGGGGTGCTGGGCAGCCCCCACTGGCAGTACTTCCTCTCCAACCTCGAGATGGTCAGGATGTGCGTGCTGGTCCTCGCCTGCCAGGGGCAGTACCCGGCGGCCTGCAGGCTCCTCGAGGTAGGCGGGAGGCCCGGGGGCCGTGCCCTGGGCCGGCGGAGGAGCCGGGGGAGCCCAGGCCTGTCCCCTCTGCAGCAGCCTCGCGGCTCCTCGGGGCGAGCCCCCTTATCTGGCCTTCAGGGCCCCGTTCCCGCCTGCCCGGGGCTCCCCGCCCGCCCCTCCCCGTGTCCCGGCCGCTCTCCCCCGAGGCCTCCATCTCTCCCCTCCCCACATGGGCCCCGACTGCCCCCAGTGCCCAAGGCCCCCGGCTTCCTGGGTGCCTCTGAGGGCCCTCCCCTCCGGGAAGCGGCTCCGCCCCCTCACCCTGGAGCCTCCCTCAGTGGCCTCCGCCTGGCTTCTGGGTGTCCCCGATCCCAGGGGGGCAGGGCCCGGCCTCCCCAGTGCTTAGCCCGGCGCCGACCCCCGTGGGGCTCACGCCTCTGTGGCCCCCGCGCCGTCCTGCCCAGGGGCTTCCGTGGCACAGGGGGCAGCCGTCGGCCGTTTTCTTCTCCAGTGGATTAAGGCAAACCAAGGTGGTTGCCCAGGATCCCCCAGCTCAGGAGCGTATGGGCCCCATGTGAGCCTGGGGCTGCTTCCTGGCACACAGCAGGTGCTTAATAAGTGAGGCCCGCCCAGGATCCCACTGCTCAGGAGCCACACCCATGTAGGGGGCTTCCTGGCACACAGCAGGTGCTTAATAAGTGAGGCCCGCCCAGGATCCCACTGCTCAGGAGCCTACAGGCCCCATGTGAGCCCGGGTCTTCCTGGCACACAGCAGGTGCTTAATAAGTGAGGCCCGCCCAGGATCCCACAGCTCAGGAGCCTACAGGCCCCATGTGAGCCTGGGGCTGCTTCCTGGCACACAGCAGGTGCTTAATAAGTGAGGCCCGCCCAGGATCCCACTGCTCAGGAGCCTACAGGCCCCATGTGAGCCCGGGTCTTCCTGGCACACAGCAGGTGCTTAATAAGTGAGGCCCGCCCAGGATCCCACTGCTCAGGAGCCTACAGGCCCCATGTGAGCCTGGGGCTGCTTCCTGGCACACAGCAGGTGCTTAGTAAATGTGGCCTGCCCAGGAGAGTGGCCGGGGCTCCCAAGCCGGGTCGGCCTTTCTGGCACCAAGGCTAGCTCCTTTCCGGAAGCTGCCCTGGCCCTGGCCAGTCAGTGGTTCTCCGCGGGCCTGGTTTTTCATGGGTCAAACTTGAGTCAGTTGGAGCAGATCGGGAAGCCCAGATGCTGGATCTAGAGCTGGAACGGCCCGCAAGGGCGGCCTCTCCCAGCCCCCGACGCTGCGGAGGGGGGCCCAGGATGAGAACCCCCCGCTCCCCCCGCTCCTCCCGCAGCACTGCAGGGAGGCCGGCGACTCGGAGCAGCTGATCCACCTTTGGCACGAGATCCACTACCGCAAGACCATGGACAAGTACCGGGTGGGCGCCCTGACCCCCGTGCAGAAGTTCCGCTGCCGCAAGAGGTACCGGGGACCCCCGAGCGACCCCGTCCTGGGGCTGGGCAGGCGGCCGGGCCGCGCTCATGCTCTGCTCCCCGGGGCCCTCTTCTCTCCCCCACAAGGAACCCTCCTCCTCCCTCCCTCTGCCCGGAGGGCATGAAGAGCCGCAACTTCTCCAAAGATGTTCGCCACAAGCTCCTGGGCTTTGCCACCAGGGTGACCATGAACCCCAACAGGGAGCAGCGGGTAGGCGTGCGGCCGGCTCCCCTCGCAGGGAGTGGGGGTGGGGACGGGGGCCGGGCTCCCCTCAAGGGGAGCAGCAGGCAGGTGGGCAGGTCAGACCCTGCTCCCCCCTTTTCCCCCCTCCCCAAGCACTGAGAACTTCAGGGGCTTTGGGGGAGCCCAGGGCTTTGGCTGCCGCTTGGCCACTCAGTACAAGGAAGGTGGGAGCTTGTGGGGTCCCTGGGCCTTTGCCCAACTGGGCCTGTTTGAGAGCGAGGGTTCCCTGACTCCCCTCGGCCTTGTCCCCCGGTTCCCCGACCCCCCTCGGCCTTGCCCCCAGGTTCCCCGACCCCCCTCGGCTTTGTCCCCCGGTTCCCCAACCCCGCCTCGGCCTTGTCCCCCGGTTCCCCGACCCCCCCTCGGCCTCATCCCCCGGTTCCCCGACCCCGCCTCGGCCTTGCCCCCGGGTTCCCCGACCCCCCTCGGCCTCGTCCCCCGGTTCCCCGACCTCCCTCTGCCTCCCGGGGGCTGCAGGGCAGGCTGGCGCTGGAGACGGGCCTGCAGGTGCACCAGATCTACAACTGGTTCGCCAACTACCGCCGCCGGCAGAGATCGTCCGGGCAGAGGCAGGAGAGGTTCCAGGCGCTTCCCCAGGAAGAGGAACCGGCGGCCAACCCGGCAGCCCAGCCTTGGCCGAACCCCGGCCCTTGCAACCTCCAGCCCGAGGGTAGGCTTCCCTTTATCTCCAGAGGGGGCAGGTCAGCGGGGGAGTGCGAGGGAGCCCCTGCCCCCCCTCCCCTTCCTGATCCCGACAGCCCCCCCTTCTCTGCTTTCAGCCGGATTCCAGGGAGAGGTTCACCTGGGGCCCGCCGAGCCCCCCCTGGGTCCCTGCGAGCTGGCGTGGGAGCCCCCTGTCCTGGGCCTGCGGTGCCCTCCGGAGGCGGGGCTGGCCAAGATGCTGGACGCCAGGTAGGGCAGCAGGACAGCTGGGGAATCGGGCCGGGGGGGGGGGCTCTGAGGGAGCGGGAACCCTGCCTGTGGAGGCCTCATGGGGGAGGAGGCCCCGGAGCGGGGCCTTGAAGGATGAGGCTTGGGGAGACGAGGTCGGCAGGAGCGACCCACACCCGGTTCCGAGGCAAGGGGGCGGAGGATGGAGACTCGGGGAGTGCGGCCAGGGGCCGGGAGGGGTCCTTGGGTGGCCTCGGGTGTCCCTGGACTCCCTGGTGGGGACCCTCCTCTCCGGCTCTGGCTCCCACTTTGAGGGGAAGCTCCGGCCCTGGCGGGTTTGCGGGGTCCGGCCCCTCCCTCTCTTCCCTTTCCTTCTCCGAGGCGCGCTCCTCTTCCCGCTGGGCTTTTGGAAAGTCTCAGGCCCCCCTTCCCCGCCCCGCCCCGTGTTTGCTCCCATGTTTCCAGCTGCCTCCCTCCCCCCCTGGCCCAGCCTAACTGCTCTCTCCCTGACCCCAGCCCAAGCGCCCCAAGGGCCGCCCCGCAGAGCCTCTCGGGCCTCCCCCCCACTGCCCGGCCTCTTTCTGGCTCTGCCCCCAGGTTTGTGAGGGGCAGCGAGATGCCGGTTCAGAAGCCAGGCCAGGACCCCCGGAGCCTCATGCTGACGGCGGGAGCCGGCTTCCCCATGGAAGGCCCTAGCGCCGCCATGTGCCCCCCGGCACCCGGCGTCAGGCCGGGGCCTCTCCTTCCCGCCCCGGCCCCCTGGCCCGAGAACTTCGTCCGGGGCCCCTGCGGCCCGCTGCCGGGCCAGGTTCACGACACCATCTATGGCCGAGAGCTGGAGCTCCTGCCCCCGCCGGTCCCAAGAGCCCCCCAGGAGCCGGCCCTCATGGGGCCCTTCTCTGCCTTCTGGGATCCCAGGGCCTCAGGTCAGCCTCCAGCCCCCGCACGGTGAACCCCAGGCCAAGCACATCTGACCTAGTCGGAAACCCTTGTTTTATTCAGATGGGGAAACCGAGGCGGAGGAAGTGGACGGGATTCCAGACACTTAGAGCCTAGCCGGGACCGTCCCCACGCGGGGCTTTCTGGGCAGAGAGGCAGGAGGGGCGCCCTTCCCTTCTCCAGCCCGCCACAGCGGAGGCAGCGGAGGCGGACGGGGCGGAGGGACTCGTCCGGGGTCGCCCAGCAGGGAAGGGGCCCCCCCGGCCGGCCTTCGAGGACCTGGGGCCCTTTCCTACTTTACCAGGAAGTCTCGAGGTCCCGTGACAAACTCCAGATGCTGTTTCACTGAGTGGGGGGGACCTCACAGAGAGGTGGGGGAGCCTCCCCTCCGGGACATCAGTGAACCAGAAGGAAGGGGTTTTTGGGGGGCCCATCCCCCAGAGCGGTTTGCCAGCCTCTGAGCACTCAGAGGCTGAGACAGTTGTTGTTGGGAGTGTCCAGACCCCTGGTGACACGTGGAGGAAGTGGCAGAGACAGGACTTGAACCCAGGACTTTCTGCTTCCATCCCCTGAGCCAAGCTGCTTAGCACAGTGCTGGGACAGTGCCTGAACATGAGCACTTAGTAAATGCTGATTGTTTGAGTTTTGGAAGGGCTCTTAGAACAGGGAGGTCAGGGCTGGGAGGGGCCCTAGAATAGGGGATGTCAGGGCTGGGAGGGGGCTTAGAACAGGGAAAGTCAGAGCTGGGAGGGGCTTAGAGCAGGGGAGGTCAGGGCTGGGAGGGGCCCTAGAATAGGGGATGTCAGGGCTGGGAGGGGGCTTAGAACAGGGAAAGTCAGAGCTGGGAGGGGCTTAGAGCAGGGGAGGTCAGGGCTGGGAGGGGGCCTAGAACCGGGGATGTCGGCCCAGAATATTGGCGCAGTTGAAGGACAGAGCTGGAAGCTTGGGGTTTGCCATCACTGACTTCCCCTCACCTCCCTGAGACTCGTTTCCATAAGGGGGTGCCGCTGGAACAAGCGGCCATCCTGGCTGGGTAGGGCGTCAGGAACCCCTAGTTCTCTGACTTGGAGGGAGCTTTTTTGGGGGCCCACCTTGCCGGGAAGATCCTGAGCAAGCAGGCACTCGGAGGGCGGAGCCTCCCTGCCCTGGGGCTGCCGGTGAAGCTCCTCATTGGTCTCTCCACCCCAGGTTACCAGCCCCCCCCAGGCAGGAGCCCTCCCAGGGAGGGCATGGGGCCCTATCCTGAAGTGGCCGGCAGGCAGCCCGGCCTGGAGGCCGGCAGCTTCATGCTCAGGGAGGAGCCGCTGGGAGCCCTGGAGTGTGTCCTTCCGCAGAGGTAGGGAACAGAAGTGGCCTGGGCTTTGGGGCCTATGAGGAAGGCCCAGGTGGGCCCCGTGTTCATTGTGAAGGAAACGTGTTTGCAGCCCCTCTGCCCCCCACTCCCCAGGACCCAAAGCCCCCGGCCCTGCCTAAGGGCTGAGCCCTCAAGGAAGTGCAGGGGCCGGGGAGGGAGCTGAGGAGGGAGGGGGGACCCACTGGTGGCCAGGTGGGGGCCCAGCAGGCCCGAGGCCCCCATGGCTTGGCTACATGCAAAGGGCAAAGAGCCCTCAGGGGTCCAGCTGCCTCTGACATCCCCTGTTCTAAGGCCTCTCCCAGCCCTGACCTCCCCTGTTCTAGAGCTCTTCCCTGTGTGACACTCTCTGGGTGATATTCCAGCCCAGCTACTTCCTTGGTTCCTGTCTGGGGGCTTAACTCTCTGGCTCTTCTCCTGACAAACCAGGCACAGGAAAGTGGGATCCTGGGAGGGAGCCCTCGAGTATGATGTCCATGCTCCGGTGGAGGCAACCAGGGTCATGTGGCTGATCAGTGTGTGCAGCGGTCCTTGAGTCCAAGTCTTCTTGATATGACAAACTGAGCACCATCAGAGACCATCCCGCTTGCTCTGGGACTCAGTTGCTTTTTTTTTTTTAAGCTAAATTTCTGTCTGTCTGTCTCTCTCTCTCTCCCTGTCTATTAATCCATCCATCCATCCATCCATCCATCTGTCTGTCTGTCTGTCGGTCGGTCTATCTACCTATCCATCTATCTCTCTACCTACCTACTTACCTACCTGCCTGCCTGCCTGTCTGTCAGTCTGTGTGTCTGTCGATCTATTTATCCATTCATCTATATGTCTATCTATCCATGCATCTGTCTCTCTTTTGGTCTATTTATCCATCCATCTGTCCATCTATCTATCTATCTGTCTCTGTCTATCTATCCATCTGTCTGTCAGTCTGTCTGTCTATTTATCCATCTATCTGTCTATCTATTGGTCTGTCTATTTATCTATCCATTCATCTATCTATTTACCCACATACTTACCTACCTGTCTATCTGTCTCTATTGGCCTGTCTATCTATCCATCTATCCATCCATCGATCTATCTACTGGTCAATGTGTCTATTTATCGATCTATTTATCTATCTACCTACATACTTACCTAGCTGTCTGTCTATCTATCCATCTGTCTGTCTGTCTGCCTGTCTATTTACCTATCATCTGTCTCTATCGGTCTGTCTATCTAACGATCTATCCAGCCATCCATCCATTTATTTCTCTGTCTCTCTATCTACTGGTCTGTCTATTTATCTATCCATTCCTCTATCTGTCTGTCTGTCTATTGGTCAATCTGTCTGTATCTATCTATCCATCTATCTATCTGTCTATTTATCGATCCATCTATCTGTCTGTCTATCAGTCAATATGTCTATTGATCTATTTATCTATCTACCTACATATTTACCTAATTGTCTATCTGTCTATCTATCTATCTATCTGCCCCTCTGTCTGTCTGTCTATTTATTGGTCCATCTATCTATCATTCCATCTTTCTATCTATCTGTCTATCCATCTATCCATCTCTCTGTCTACTTTTCTATCCATCCATCTAGCAATCTGTCTATTTATCTATTCATTTATGTCTGTCTATTTATCCATCTATCTGTCTATCTGTCTATCGATCTATTTATCTATTCATCTATCTACCTACCTACATACTTACCTATCTGTCTATCTATCCATTTATCTATTCCATCCATCCATCCATCCATCTATCTATCTCTCTGTCTCTCTGTCTCTCTGTCTGTCTGTCTATCCGTTTTTAATTCAGAGCTTTTTCTTTTCCAAATCCCTGCAAAGAAAGTTTTGCACATCACTTTTGCAAAGCTTCGTTTGCCAAACTTTTCTCCCTCCCTTCCCCCAACCCCTCTCCCCATGGCCAGTGATGCATTTAGGTTAAATATGTGCACAGACTTCCACCATTATCAGGCTGCACAAAAGGAAAAAAACGAGAAAGAAAATCAAAAGCAGGTAGCCAGGAACAACGGGGGAAAGCAGGTAGCCAGGAACAATGGGGGAAAGCGGGCAGCCTGGAACAACGGGGGAAAGCAGGCAGCCAGGAACAACGGGGGAAAGTGGGCAGCCTGGAACAAAAGGTCCCTCTGCGCCCCCCCCAGCTCTCTCTGGGTGCAGACGGCTCTCTCCGTCCCAAGTCTGTCGAACTTGCTTCTCAGTTCCTCGGTCGGGACTTCACTCTCTCCTGGGGAAAGAGGAGCAGGATCCGGGCAAATGCCAGCCCCGTTTGAGAGCGGGCTCGTTCAGGGAACAGCATGTTCCCCTGGGTGAAGACAAAGTCCAGGAGGAAGCCATGTGGCTCGTGGGGTGGCCCCGGACGGTTGCATTGGGGGGCTCCCTCCAGCTGGCCGGCTCTGGCCCGCTTGGTTTCCCTGAACCTTCGTTCCCTGCCACGGTTCTCAGTGTGCGCACAAGGAAGCTGAGTCTGGCAGCGCCCGCTTACAGCCAGCGTGTCTCTAGGGGCCGATTCCAGCAAGATGGTGCGGCTGAGGTGCTTTGCAAGCCCGGCGGTCTGGCGTCGAGGGCCCTTCAGGTCACCCCAGCCTGGGAGATGGGGACGGTGGCCCTGACCCCAGCGGCTACGGAGAGAGCCCTCGGCAGGCTGGAACGCTCCAGCAGTGGGCCGGTCAGGCCTTCCCTCGGGCAGATGGCAGCCCCTCTCTGCGGAGGCCAGTGAGTGGCCAGAGACCCAATCGCTGCCTACCAGGCGGGGCCGGCCCTCCCTCGGGGTTTCTGGCGCTCCGTTCCAGCCTTTCCAGCTGCTCCCTTACAGGGAGCTCCGGGCCCCCAGCACCACGAGGCACAAAGGCAAGTCCAGCTCTTGTTTTCCAGTTCCTCAGAGATGGTGCTGGAGAAGCCCCCGAGTCCTCCCCACGCTTCCATCCTGCCCGAGCCCCAACCTTTGGAGTACCGCCAGGTAAGGCTCCCCAGCCGGGTGCCAAGTGCTTCGGACCCAGCGCTGAGGCTCTGAGCTTCCCTTGACCCAATCCTGCCCGCGAGGGACACCCAGGCTTTCCTTCCGGGAGCCCTGCCTTCCCCACTTAGTAAACACAAAGGCAGGAGGCAGTCAGGCTCAGCCCCTTCCCAGAATTCCCTTGGGACCCCAGGCATCGGTCCCCTCCTCACTCTCCCAGGTAGATGGGAGCCAGCAGCCATCCAGGCCACGCCCTCTGGTCTGGACCAGGACCCTCCATACATAACCTCCAGGAGGGGGAGCTTTGGGGCAGCTCTCAGTAAGAGGAACAGCATCCCTTCTTCAGTGGCCTTCCAGATCCTCCAGGGGAGACCCCGATCCATTCTTGTCCCCAGCACCTTGCACAGCACCTGGTATACAGCAGGTGCTTAGTAAAGGGTATTCAATGGTGGTGAATACTGTAACCCCGAGTAGAGTGTCAGCTCCTTAAGCAAAGGAACTGGCTCCTTTTTGTCCTTATAGCCCTGGCACTTAACTTAGGGCCAGGTATACAGTAGGTGCTTAGTAAAGAGAATGCATTGGTGGTGCATGTTGTAGCGGCCCTCCAGGCCCTTGAGGAGCCTGCTTCTCCCCAGGCCTACCTCTCCCCGCTTCCCTTACCCCGGGTGCGCCCGAGCTCCCTGCGGGCAGGAGCCACGACATCGCTTTCTGCCCCTGTAGGACCCACTGGTGCCTGCAGAGAACCCTGGTGCAGCCCTGAGGGAGCTGAATGTGGCAGAGGAGGTGGCGACCACTTCTGTACGGATGAGTATGGCGGTCTGGGGGGAGCTCTGGCGGGGTCAGAGGTCGGAGGCAGCGGCTTGCTCGAGGCTGGGCTGGCGGGCCCTCGGCTTTCCCTTCCCCACGTTCACGCACTGAGCTGGCTCCCTTCTCGGAGGGCCGCGTTCCTCCCTGGGCACAAGGGACGACTCTGGCTGCTCTGTGCCCCTCCCCCAGACTCACTGGGCTCCCTGGCGCCGAACCCTGGCAGTGCCTGGAAACAGCCTGGTCCGTGGCCAGGAGGCCGTTTGGAGAACTCGCTGGCTCTGACCAATCAGACGGCGAGCAATTATTAGGCACCTACTGTCTGTTCAGCATTGTGCTGGGAACTGGGGAGACAAAAGCCCCCCAAAATGCCTTTCAGAAATAAAACCATCTTGTCCTCCAAGAGTTCACATGGGCACATGGCATTCAATTCAGTAAGCATGTATTAAGTTCCTGCTGCATGCCCAGCACTGGGCGGCACTCTGGAGAGACAGGACAAAGAGGGAGCGTCCCTCCCTCAGGGAGCTCGGCCCCGGGCTTTCAGGTTGGTGAGTCACTTTCCTCTGGGAGGCAAGCAGCCCAATTTCCAGGAGAGGAAACTGAGGCCTCAAGGGAGGACCCGGTCCCCGGGCCAGGCAGTGTCGGGCTGAGAGGGACTCAAGTGCGTCTCCGGGTTGTCCCCTTCGGCTCCTCTTTCACCCCCCCTCCTCCTGGTGCGTGGCACAGGCCGAGGGTCGAACACGGGGGAGGCAAAGCGGGGGCTCGAACATGGGCGGCTCCTTCTGCCCCTCGGCCCCTCACCTGGGCACACCCGAGATGCCCTCTGAGGCTCCCAAGGGTCCTGGAGGGGAGGCAGGGACCTCAGAGGCCCAGCCTCCATTTTGCAGATGAAGTAAACTGAGGCTCGGAGGGAGACACCTTGCTTGGGGTTCCCCTCAGCCCTGGATGGAGGCTGGACTCTCATCTCTTGACTCCTCCCCCAGGAAACCTCGCACTTTCTTCCTTGGCTGTCGAAGCCCTGGGGGGACAACCCAGCTGTAGAGGCTGTGGGGCCCCTGGGTCGGGGGGCTCATGTGCCACAAGTGGGCTGGGTCGGAGGGGGGTTCGTGTGCCGTGAGTGGGGCCCTGGGTTAGGGGGGCAGACTGCTGTGCATGGGGGTCCCTGGCCCAGACTGAGCCCCGAGCACCAGTGCAGATGCTGAGGCCTGGGGTGGAGGGTGGTCCCAGGGCCCAGATGAGACCAGGCTCAGGGCAGCCCCTGGAGGGGAGGGCAGAGGGCAGTTCAACCCCCTCCCCCCCAAAGAGGTGTAAGGCCCAGGAGACGAGCCTGGGGCCTTCTGACCCCTGCTTTTCCAGATGTGGCCAAGGGGGGAGTCTCGCTGGGAGGAGGATGGTGGCTGCGCCGAGGGGCCCCTCGAGGCCTGCCCGGCACTCGCCATGTTGCTGTGGGGCCAGATCCGCATCGGATCTGGGCAAGGCTCAGAATCTTGTACAGACGGGGAAACCGAGGCTCAAAGCTCCAAAGCGAGCTGTACGGGGGCCTGGGATCAAAAACCGGTCTGTCCTGGCCCCAAACGCAACAGTCCTGTGATATGGGACGTGTCCAGGAGGGAATGGAGGCGGGGAGCCCTGGCTCGGACGGGGGAGCAAGCTGGGGTCCGGGGAGGGTCCTGAGGACCAAGGGAGGGAACTGAGAAGGGGCAGGACATAAGAGCTGGGAGGGCCTAAAATGGGGTGTTGGAGCTGGGGCGGGGCCTAGAATGGAGTGTTGGGGCTGGGAGGGGCCTTAGAACAGGGGGTGTTGGGGCTGGGAGGGGCCTTAGAACCCCACAGTTCTCATCCTGGTCCTGCCTTCCACTTCCGCTGTGACTCTGGACCTGCAGGGAGGGGTTGGCCTGCGTGTCTCTTCCCCCTCTCAGGTCTCCACAGAAGGCAGTGTGGTCCATTGATGATCATCCCCACTCCCATGACTGACAGGGGTGGGCTCTGGGCTGGAGTCAAGATGACGTGAGTTCAAATCTTGCCTCCAACACTCTGTTTGGACCTGAAAGTCCCTTTCCATCTCCGGGCCTCAGTTTCCCCATCTCCAGGTGGGCGCTGGCTTGGGCGCTCTGATGGTGTGACTGGAGGGCGAGGATCCTTCTCTGAGTCCCTGGAGGTCAGGCTCCGGGTCCTGTGGCCTTATCTCGGCTGTCCCCTGTGGCCCAGGCAGGACCCGCCCCAGGCTGCGGGCCCCAAGAGGCGCTATCTCATTTCGAAGGCCCTGAAGGGACGGCCGATGTTCCCTCTGTGGCTTGGCAAGGCTGGGCTTGGCAGTGCCCTCTGCCTCCAGGCTGGTCTCCCGGGTGTGTGTTCTGGAAGAGAGCAGACAGGGTCAGGGGGCATGCCTCAGTGACGGGAGCAGGGTCTGCCCGTGGAGGCTCCCACACCGGCCCAGAGAGGGTGTCCCAGAGCTGGGCAAGCTTCATTTTACAGATGGACACACTGAGGCTGGGACAGAGGGAGGAGCATGGTATAAGGCACAGGGCCAGGAAGGGCTGGCAGGAACGGACTCAGTAGAATGTGAACAGGTGTTACGCTGATTGTTGTACCTTCAGCCTCTGCCAGGAACAGGCATGCAGCAGGTGCTTAATAAGTGTTTTTTTGGATGGAATCTGAGCCAGTCTCCCAGATTCTTCCCAGGAATCCTGAGAAGTCAGGGAGACCTGGTTTCAAATTCCCACTTTAACCGATACTGGAAATGTGATCCTGGCCAAGTCACTTAGTCTAGACAGCTTTCTCTCTCCCTCCCTCCCTCCCTCCCTTCCTTCCTTCCTTCCTTCCTTCCTTCCTTCCTTCCTTCCTTCCTTCCTTCCTTCCTTCCTTCCTTCCTTCCTTCCTTCCTCCCTTCCCCCTCCTTTTTCCTTTTCGTTCTTTTTTTCTTTCTCTCTTTCTTTCTTCCTTTCTTCTTTTCTGTTTCCTTCCTTCTTCTTTTCATTTCTTCTTTTCTTTGTTTCCTTCCTTCCTCCCTTCTTTCTTTCTTTTTTTATGATGTTATTTTTCCAAACACATGTAAAGATGGTTTTCAACATTCATTTCTGTAAAATTGTTTCAGATTTTTCTCCCTCTCTCCCTTTCGTTCCCCCCCCCGCCAAAGACAACAAGCAATCTGATGCAGGTTAAACATGTGCAGTTCTTTTACACACATTTCCATGTTTGGCACATTGTACAAGAAAAGTTAGATAAAAAAGGAAAAAGCCACGAGAAAGAAACAAAAATGAAGCAAATGAACGAGCAAAAACAAAAGCAAAAAAAAAAAACAAAAAACAAAAAAAAACAAAACTCTGCTTTGACCCACATTCAATCTCCATGATTCTCTCTCTGGATGCTGGTGGCTTTTTCCATCACAAATCTATTGGAAGGGACACCCCATGGTTCAGTGAATAGAGCCCCGCCCTAGAGTCAGGAGGACCCAAGTTCAAATCAGCCTCAGATTCTTAACATTTCCTACCTATGTGACCCTGGGGAAGTCAACCCCAATTACTTCACCAACCCCCCCCAAAAAAAGTCTGTTGGAATTGCCTTGAATCACCCCATCATTGAAAAGAGCCACATCCCATCACAGTTGATTATAAATAATCTTCTTGTTGCCGTGTCCAATCATCTCCTGGTTCTGCTCACTTCCCTCAGCATCAGCTCCTGTCAGTCTCTCCAGGCCGCTCTGAAATCCTCCTGCTGGTCATTTCTTACAGAACAATACTATCCCATAACCTTCATATACTATAACTTATTCAGCCATTCTCCAGCTGATGGGCAGCTACTCATTTCTCAACTCTTGGCCACCACAAAAAGGGCCGCCATGAATGGTTTTGCACATGTGGGTCCTTTTCCCCTTTTAATGATCTCTCTGGCACACAGACCCAGCAGACCCTGCTGCATCAAAGGGGAAGCACGGTTTTTTAGCCCTTTGGGCACAGTTCCAAATCGTTCTCCAGAATGGCGGGATCCATTCCCAGCTCCACCAACAATGCATCAGTGTCCCAGTTTTCCCGCATCCCCTCCAATATTCATCCTTATCTTTTCCTGTCATCTTAGCCAACCTGACGGGTGTGCGGTGGTACCTCAGAGTTGGTTTGATTTACATTTCCCTGATCAATAGTGATTTGGAGCTTCTTTTCACGTGACTAGCAATAGCTTTAATTTCTTCATCTGAAATTCTGTTCCTCTGCTTTGACCGTGATCAGATGACTTGTGTTCTGATAAATAGGAGTCGGTTCTCTACCTGTTCTAGAAATGAGGCCTTTATCGGAAACGCCGGCTGCCCAAGACCTCTCCCAGCTTTCCTAGCAGCTTTCTAAGACTTTGTTATTGTGTACAACGCCCGGAGGACCCGGGAGGACTTTGTGGGCTTCATTTCACAGGGGAGGCAACGAAGGCCGAGAAAGGCGGTGACATCCCGTGGTCACTGGGTGTCCAAACCGGAGGGGAGCTCGGGCCGACTGCCTCATTGGAGGTTGCAGGGGCAGTTTCGGGGCCGATAGAGACGTAATTCCCTGTCTGCCGTTCCAGGTTCCGGGGGACGCCCTGAACGAGCAGACCTCCAGCGACACTTTCTGGGCCGCTCTGCTGCTATTTGAATTCTCAGGAGGCCGCCGGGTCTGAGGCACTCCCGGAGGCCGGCAGGTCACGCCCCGCTCCGGCCGGGCGGGCGCCCACTTCTGGGGGCTCCGGGGCCTCGTGTCTGTTCTCCTTGTGAGTATGGGGCAGGGCCGCCGCCTTTGGCTCCCCCTGGCTTGGCTCTCCCGGCCTGTTTCCAGGGAGGGCAGAGTCGGGCTCTCCCGGGTCGTTAGCTGGTTGTTAGCGGGCGCTGGGCCCAGGCTCCCGGGCCTTGCCACAGATCGAGCAGATCCCCTCCTGGCCGGCGGATCCCCCTCCTGGCCTGGGCTTAGCGGGCCAGCCTGGGGCGTGGGGTCCAGACTCCCAGCCTGAGAGAGGAGAGGCCGCCGGCTCCAGGGCCAGCACCAGCCGGCCTGACCTTGGCCTCCGCCTCCCTTCTGGGGGCCACACGGCGTGCCCGACATCTCCAAGGGCTGGGCGAGAGGGGGGCCCGGGGGGGGGGGGCCCCCGGCGCGGGGGGGGGGGGGGGGGCAGGGAAGGAGGGCAGTGTTAGCTCGCTCTGACGCACTCACACTTTGCCAAATAAAGGTTCTTGAAAGCACCAGCTCGGTCGGTGATGGCGCCGGGAGGGGGGGCCCGGAGGGGGGCGTCCCAGGGGCTCCCAACCTGGCGGAGGCGGAGGCGACACTGCCCTGCTGCACCCACTTTCTCCTCCCTCTCCCTCGGGACGCGGCCGCAGATCACCGGTCTCGGCCCCGCCCGGGGCTGCTGGGAGACGCGGCCTCCGTTCCCGCAGCTGTAAGAAGGAGGGGCTGGCGCTCGGCTCAGGGTCTGTGGCTGTCGGAGGCTCCCCCCACGTCCTTCAGGGCCTCGCCCTCCAGCCCCCCCCCCAAACCCCCGAAGGGCTCAGCCCCCTTCCAGGGGAGGATGCGTCCCAGACACCGCTGGGCGAGGCCCTGAAGGACGTGGGGCTCCCCCCGCCTTGGGGCAGGGAACGGGAGGAAGCCTGGTGACCGAGGGAGCCCTCGCGGGGCCCCAGAGGCACGTGGGGGATGGGAGAGGGCCTGCACTCGGCTCGGCTCCTTCGGCTGCAGCGCCCCCCGCTGGCGCAGGGGCGCAGGCCGGGCCCCAGGCCCGCCGAGGGAGCGGGGGCGCTGCTCTCCCCCAGCCCCGGGCGGAGGAACAGCTCCCGGCGCCCTGAGCCGCCCTCGGCTCCCTCCCTGTAACCCCGCAGCCCTTAGCCTTAACCTGAGGAGGCCACGCATCCCCGACCCCGAGCAGTTTGGCGCCCCCGGGCGTCCCAGGACCAGACTGCGCTCGGGGGCGCGGGAGATTTGGGGGCGGCCCCGGCCGCGGAATCCCAGGTTAGGCCTTGGGAAGGGCCCGCGGCCTCCGGGCCGGCCGCCGCAAGGGATGCCGGGCTGGGGCTAGGAGGGACAGCTAGGGGCGCGAGGGGGCGATGCGGAGGCGCGGAAGGTCAGGGGTGTGTCCGGGCTGGGTCCCCCGCCGCCGGCGCCCTTTCCCCGCGGGTGGCGTTGGGAGCCAGGCTTTCCGGCCCCCCAGCCTCAGGTTCCCATCCCCTGCCTCCCGGGGAGCCAGCGGCCGCTGGCGTGGGGGGCTGGGGGGGGGGCGGAGCGGGTGTGGCGCTGCAGAGAGCGGGGCGAGGCCGGCCCGGGGACACGAGGCCAGCGGCCTCCCTGCCTCGGAGCACCTCGGCCCTCTCCCCACGCCCCCCCCGCTCTACCGAACCTAGCGGCCGGGGCCCCTTCTAACAAAGGGAACAGCCAGCCCCCCTCCCCCCCCAGCGGCGCGGGCGGCGTGGGGAGAGGGCCGAGGTGCCCCAGCCCGGCTCCCGCCTCGCCATTGGCCGCCGCGCCGGCAGCGCCATGGCAACAGGCCGGCTGCGCGGGCTGGCTGCTGATTGGCCCGCGGGCCTTAGCAACAGAGCCAGGCGAGACCGTCTCCCACAGCGACGGCGAGCCCACGTGTCCGGCTTGGCTCGCGCTGCGGAGCGGCCTCCGGGAGGGGGTGGGGCTGTCTGACGTTCGGGGACCCCGGGGCTGGGGCTGGGAGGGACCTGGGGGGCCTCCAGTCCAACCCCCTCATTTACAGACAGGGAAACGGAGGCCGGAGGGGGCGGATCCCAGATCTGGGCCGGAAGGGACCCGGGGCATCCATTCAGGAGACTTCCCTCATTTACAGACAGGGAAACTGAGGCGGCGGGGGCGGGGAGGGAGCTAACCCAAAGGTTCGGGATCCCAGATCTAGTCCGAGGGGCTCAGGGGCCAGCCGGTCCGACGCCCTCATTTGCAGACGGGGAAACTGAGGCCCCGCCGCACCTGGCAGCTCTGGGGTGGTCTCAGAACTTGCTTTGGGAGGGGCAGAAGAAAGGGGAACATCCTGTTCCCTCCCCGAAGGGGGGGCCGGCCCTTGCTCCCCAGAACCTCAGAGGGGAATTCAGAGAGTAAGGGGGCTGCCGTCCGCCCTCTCCGGGCTCGCTGGGGGAGGACAGGAGGCTGGGAGGCCGAGCCCTTGCACAAGCCTGGGGGCGGCCGAGCCCCGGAGGAGGCTCTGTCCCCAGCCAGAGAGGCGGGCGTTTGTCCCGAGGCCGGAGGGAGCCACCAGAACTCCTAGAGTGAGAGAGCTGCTCCCGTAGCCCCGGCCTTCTGCTCCCTGCTCCTCCGGCTTGGCTACATGAGCGAGGGCGCCCTTTGGGGCTCTGGAGCCCCGGAGACAACGCCCAGTTCTCCCGTTCTCCCGATGTCCCGAGGAAAGGGACGGGAGTGGGCGGGTCTGGTTGTAGCCCCCCCCCCCCCACCGCGCGCCCCCCCTCAGCTTTGCATCCCAACCTTCTGGGTCTGCTCCGAGGGGGGGGGGGCGGACCTGGGAGCCCCGCCTCGTCCAGCCCCCGCCTCGTCCAGCCCCCGCCCCTCCCCCGCCTGCCTTCCCACTGCTGCAAGGTCCTCCCGGACCCTGGGGTGCTCCCCGCCCCTCCCCGGACTCCTGCGGGCGGGACCGAGGCTCCGCCCCCAGGCTGGACTGTGAGCTTCCTGCGGCCCGCCCGGTCCGGCTGCGCGTGAGGCCTCAGAAAGGGAACCGGGCCCAGCCCGTGCAGTCCCTCTGTGCAACTGTGGGGCCGTGGAGGGATGGAGGAGGTGCCCCCCGGTTCTGGCACCTTCCATTCCAAGCTCCCCCCAGCCCCGCACCCCCGTTCTAGGCCCTCCCAGCCCTGCCCCCCCGTTCGGCCCCCAGCCCTCCCCCCGTTCTAGGCCCAGCCTCCCCCCTGTTCTAGGCCCCTCCCAGCCCTGCCCCCCCTTCGGGCCCCTCAGCCCCCTTTCCCCCGTTCTAGGCCCCCAGCCCTGGCCCCCCTGTTTGGCCCCTCCCGCCCCCCCCGTTCTGGGCCCCTCCAGCCCTCCCCCGTTCTAGGCCCCTCAGCCCTGACCCCCCCGTTCTAGGCCCCTCCCAGCCCTGACCCCTGTTCTAGGTCCCCTTCTCGGGTTCCCGCCTTTCTCCCAGACCCCGCCCCCGACTCCCGGCTCCCCCGGGGCCCTCCTGGCTTCGGCCGGGGCCCCACGGCCCGGCGGCTCCTGCTTGGGGGGACTGGCACCTGGGGGCAGGGGAGGGGCCTTTCCCGGGACGTACCGGGGACCTGCCAGCGGACAGTGCGGGGGGGGCTCCCCCCAAGGGCCAAAAGCCTCGGAAGGGAAGGCTCAAGACCTGGGGAGGGAAAAAAGCAGTCCAAGGTGGGGGAGGGGCCTGGCTAGGGAGGGGGGGCCGGAGACAAAAGACATGTCCCCGGGGGGAGGGCCCCAGGATCCTCATGGTAGAGAGCCAGGCTTTTACCCCTTGGGGCCAATTAAGTTTGGGCAGGCTAGGCAGGTTCACTCATTCCCCTTTCCCGGGATCTTGTTCTGGAGAATCAGGAGGTTCTCGGGCTGATGACCCAGAACCCGCCGTGGGCTGGGGAAGGAAGGCTCGCAGGCAGGGCCCCCAAGGCCCCAGGCTGGGCCCAAAGCCCGGCTCCCATGCCGGCCCTGGCTGGAGGGAGCTGGAGTGAGAGTCAGGAGGGCGAGCCCAGCTGGACCTGGGATTGCTGTGTGACCCCCTCCCCCCACCCCTGGGGGGGCTGTCTCTCCCCCCTCTCTCCCCAGCGGGACAAGGGCTGGGCCCCTTCGGTGGCCCCCCCTAATAACCAGCATTTACATGGACTTGACAGGACAAATTGCTTTACAAATATCTCATTTTATCCTCCCGACAAACCCCGGGAGGGAGGTACTTGTAGCATCATTCGGTCGATGAGGAAACTGAGGTAGATGAGAATGAGTGGCCCGGCCAGGGTTACCCAGGCAGAAGCATCTGAAGCACCATTCGCACTGGGACCTTGGGGATCCCATCCTTGTGCTCTCTGCACCGAGTCACCTGAATGCCTCTGGGTAGTGTGGATGAGCCAGGAAGCCCCTCCCAGCCTCCCCAGCATCAGTAACTCCGCAGGATGTGAGTGAGAGGAGGCCGGGGGGAGGCTGGGAGGAGGCTGCTGAGGAGCAGGCTTCTGGGGCCGGAGGGCAGGGCCCGGCTGGGCAGAGGAGGCTGGCCTCTGAGTGAAGGACCATTGCTGGCCTCCCCCGGGGCCCAGATTTCTGTTCGTCTCCCGGTCCAGCCCGGGAGGACTGTTTGCATTTTAATCTGGGCACCTGCTGCTCCAGAACTCTCTGGGCCCGGGGCTGGCCAATATGGCCTCTTGTGAGGGAGGAGACCTCTGAGCCTGGGTAGTTGGGAGGAGGCCCTTCAGCTTCATGGGCCGAGGAGGGCTTTGGGGGGGGGGGGAGACAGGAGCAGCACCTCCCTGGGAGCTACAAGGGTAGGAGCACCGCCTGGCTCAGGACACGTGACCTTGGGCCATTTCTTTCCCTTTTAGTTCACTCTTCTGGGCAACAGAATGGGATTCAATTCAAAGTTGTGCAAAGTCACCAGCTTCATGCTCTCCCCCAGAGCCACCTGGGAGGGCTCAGATTGCAGGGAGGACCTTGGCCTTGTTGAACTCGGCTTTTTGACGGGTCTCAGTTAAGGGGAGGTAAGAAAAGAGGCAAAGAAGGGCCCCTTCCATCGCTCTGGGAGAAGACCCTCGAGGTTTCGGGCCAAAAGGGAACAGTATTTTACATTCACTCAGGGCCCAAACAACGGCCTAAGGGAGATGAGTGAGAACCTACTGTTGGTCAATCAAGAACCCGAGTGATTTTCACTCAGAGATGGTCGTTAAGGAAAAAATGAAATCTAGCCCATAACTCCTCCGAGAACACATGCAGGTAAGGGTGAGATACCCTGTGTGGACTGAGGAAGGGAAGGGAAAGAAGAAAGAAAAGCAGAGAGAAGAGAAAAGAAGAAAAGAAGAGAAAAGGAGAGAGAAGAAAAGGAAAAAAAAAAGGAACACTTTGTTGCCCAACTGCCCAGTGCCACTTTGGTCCCCCATGGGCAGCCCTCCTCACAGAGGTGGCTGGCGGTCCCTTGTTCTGAGAGAGGTGTTTATTCTCCTTGCACTGATCGATTTTCTTTTTTTTGCCATTCCCTGCCTCTTTTGTTCCCGAGCCTTAGTCACTGAATGGGTGTTGCCTCAGACCAACAGACCTGGGAAGCTCAGCTTAAAAAGAGCCCGGTCTCCCCCTGCGTCCAGGGCCTGACTCTCGCGCTGGTGACTCCGGAGGGGGCAGCCAGCACAGCCCTCTCCCCCTAAGCCCAGCCCACTTGCCCGTCATGGTATCGTCACAGTCTCTTGGAGAAGGACAAGCCATCCCAGCAGTCTCTCTTCTATCCCACAATGATGTCGGTCTCATAGGTTCCCAAATCCAGCCCCTCTGTACAGCGGAGGGGGGTGGGGAGCAGGGGCAGGAGGGGAGACACAGCCAGTCACAGTCCCTGAGGAGCTTCTGTTCTAGAAGGGGAAAGGGGGCAGAGGAAAAGAAGGATTCTTTTGAAATCTCAGGGCCCCGCCCTGTGACCCAAACCAGTCCCTGCCCCCGAGGAGCTTCCCTTCTTTTGGGAGGAGATAACCTTGGCTCTGTCCTTGTCAGTCCCGGCTCTCCAATGTCACTTTCCTAACTGTGGAGAGTGAACGGCCATTATTAGCCGGTTACTCATCAGCCGCCATGTCGACCCACTTCTGCCTGGGTCTGTTTCCCTTAGTGACCCTCCCGGAGGATCCTCTCACTCCCCCCTTTGGCCCCTGTTGGGAGACCCCCCCCCACTCTGCTCCCTGCAGTGGCTCACAGGGCCTCGTCCAAGGCCGCGGGCAAGCTAGGGAGCCATTGTTGCGTCCAGGGCTCCTGGTTCCCAGGCGTGGGTCTGTCCCCTCACACCCTGGACTCGGGCACTTTGCACAAACCACTGATGGAGAGAAAGGGGCCGGGGAAGCAGCGGCCCAGGCTGGCCCCAGAGCCCCGGATGTGACCCCAGAGCCATCGGCACCCTCTCATTTAGCAGATCAGGAAGGTGAAGGCCAGGAAGGCCCAAAGTGGCATCGGCAGAAGGGGCAGAGGGAATATTCGAACCCCGTCTTCTGACTTAGAGAATCAGCGTTTTTCTACCCCCAGTCTCATAACATTTATCGCTGGCCCTTAGAGAGCTCTTTAAGCTCGGCCAAACGCCTCACATATTCTAGGTCTCATCACTGCCCCCATTTTACAGATGAGGGACATTGTTCATCCAGGCAGTGAGGGCTCGGGACAGTTTTTCTGACTCCAGGGCTCTGACCACCAGGGGGCCCAGCTGCCGCCTCCCTGGGTGGGCTGGAGCACAGACAAGCGAGCCGGGAGTCAGAGTCGGGAGCCCGGACGGTGTGACTCCCGGGGAGGAGTCCTCCCCCACGCTGAAGTCAAAGGTCTGGGCGGTGTCTTCCATGTATCTCATCCTGGGACCACAGACTGGGGAGGGGGGGAGGGGTCTCCTTATACAGAGAAGGCAACTGAGGCTCAGGGAAATAAGGTCACACGCGGGTCAGGGACGGAGCGAGGATTGGAAGCGGGTCCTGATGCTCAGGCCAGACTCTGGTCTGGGGACAGCCACACAGGAAGGCTGGGGGGAGGCAGTCAGAGCTGGAGGGGGATGCTGAGATGTCCTCCTCCCCCCTCCCTGCCCCCCCCCCCCCCCCCCCCCCCCCCCCCGGCCCAGATCTGCCCTGGTGAAATGACAGCTGCCGAGACCTCGGACATCAGGGTTAAGAACAGCCTGCTCTTCCCAGCAGCCCCTGCCACTGACCCTATGTTTCCCAGGGTCCCACCATCTAGCCCAACAAGGCAGACCTTGGCTCTGTGCAAGGGCCTGTTTGGGGAGGGAAGGGGGGGTGAGGTGGGAGCCCCCAAACCCAACAAAAACCAGTTCTGCCCTCAGCAGGCTCAGCTCCTGCCATCAGTGACCGGCCAAGCCTTGACTTTGGCCTTTCCAACCCCAGAACCTTGTTCGTGACAGACAACCAAGCCTCAAACTGTCCAGTTTGTCCAAATGAGGCCCCCAAAGTAGGGAAGATGGGATAGGGGCAGGTCATCCTGACAAAGGGGAAACTGAGGTACGGGGTCACAGGACAGTCAGTGGGGAGCTGGGCCTTGGCCTCCCGGGTCAGGCCTCTCCCATCTCCAATGACCGCCAAGGTGATTCTCTGAAGCCCCCGGTCTGACCGTGACAATCCCTAATCAATAACTCAGGGGCTCCCCATTCCCCCGAGAAGCAGATGCAAGCACGCTCAGCCTTAACTTACCCGTGGAGCCCCATGAGATCCAACCCCTCGGGCTCTCTCACACATGGGGCTCCCTTCCCTCTCCTCTCCCCCAGCCCCGGCCTCCTGGAGTCCTTTTCAATTCCCTCAAGAGGAAGGATGTGTGATGGCTTCAGAGGGAGGAAGCCCTGGGTACGAATCCTTCCTCAGACAGTCATAGCAACGGACTTGAGAGCTCTGGGCCTCAGTTCCCTCATCTGTAAAATGTGGACGTCAGATTTAAGCACTTCTAGGTTCCTTTTCCTCCATGATCCCAAGACTCCGCTCAAGCTCCATCTTAGGCTCGAACCCCACCCCCGTACCCCCTTTCAAGCTCTTGGTGTTTATTTTGGGGTACAGAAGGTCCCCTCCTGCTAATTCCCCCAACAGAATATAAGGCCAGGATGGTTTCATTTTTGTCTCTGCCTCCCATTTCATACAGTAGGCACTTAATAAATGCTTTGTATGGATTAACAAAAGTGGGAGGGGAGAGGGAAGCGGGGGGGGGGGGGGGGGGGGGGGGCAGAGTGTCAGCGCCAAGATCAGCTCTGTACCCAGTGCTGGGGAGATGTCCTTGAAGGACAGAGCAGAGCGGGAATGCCCAGTGGGGAGCCCATAACTCCCCCCTTCTTCTGGGCACCCGCTGCCTCTGGGCAACAGGGATGGGCTCGGAGCCCCTGTCGCTGGGGCAACGTTGCCCATGGCCGGCGGCATCTTCTCTGACCCGGCCCCCACTCAGGTCCCGGTGCTCGTCAGCCCATGGGGCGCGGCTGTGTAAGGCCGGAGAGACTGAGCCAGACAGAGATGGAGCGTAATCATTTATTAATAGGATTTACTGGGACCAAATGGATCCATGGTTGGGCCGGGGGCTGGCCCAGACTATGGTCTCCAAGAGCCCAGCCCGGAGTAGGGGATACAAGACTCTTTGATAGGGTGACAAGAGCAATGGGGGAGGTGCCTGGATGGGGATGACCTAAAGCGGGGCACCTAGGATGACATAATGGGAGGTCCAGGAGAGGCTCCTGATGTCCTCATGATGCCCAAAATGGACAAAGACCTTTATCCCATCAAACATTAAGAGGGAATGGTTATAACTTGAGGCACAGTAACTGCATAGGACAATTAGGAAACTGGGTCAGGACATTAAGAGGGAACTGAGGCACAACAGCTGCTGGGGGCTCTGGGTCCCAAGTTTTGCCCACTGCAGCCCAGCCTCCATCGAGCCACTAAAACGTGCGGTCCTGGCCATGGCACTCCCCTACTCAATAAACTTCAGGGGCTCCCTATGGCCTTGAGGAGAAAATCCTCTGGCTGGGAGAGCTGGGTGATTGGGGGACGTCCTGGCAGTGCTCCTCCTCAGGGGCCAGTCACTTCGCCTGCTCATCTTGGTCTCTGTGCTCCCAGCTAAGACTCCAGCTTCCCTCCCCACAGCCTCCCACCCCAGAGGGCCATCTCCCAGTTATGCCGGCTGCGGCCGTTTGCCTCGAGGACGGGGCCGTCTCCAACCCTGGGCACAGCGCCTGGCACATAAGGGGTGTTTCACTGCCTGCTGACTGTCGGTGGTTTCAGAGTGGGGGGAATGGCTGAAAGGGAGCCCAGCCTCGGGAAGTCGGGCTCCGAGTCCTGCCTCTCCACAGCTTGGCCATTTGAAGAGCACCTGCCGACCTGCCTCATTTAATCCTCACAGCTGGGGGAGTCGGAGACTGTTATACCGATTTTACAGATAGAAAGCTGAGGCGGCTGGAGATTAAGTAACCTGCAGGTTGGGGGGGTGGGAGCAGGTGGGAAGCAGGGCCCAGCTCTCCTGCTGACTCCCAGGGCTCTGTCCACCACAGCAGGCCCCTGCTCCAGGGGGGTTTCAGAGAGCGCCCTCCTTTATTTCCTTGTCTGGGCCAGGTAGTCACTCCAGGAGAAGATCCCAAGGCCCCCCTCGCTTCCTCCATGGAACCTCCAGCAGTTGGGGGTGGAGTGGGCTCTTGGGGGAAGGATCACCCGGCCGGGAGTCACCGGGTTTCCTGTGGGAAATTGGGTCTTTGAATGTCACAGGCAAAACCCCAAACGGATTCAGGCGGAGGGCCTAGAACAGGGGGTGTCAGGGCTGGGGGGGGGCCTAGAACAGGGGGTGTCAGGGGCTGGGAGGGCCTTAGAACAGGGAAAGTCAGGGCTGGGGGAGGGGCCTTAGAACAGGGGGTGTCAGAGTTGGGGGGGCCTAGAACAGGGGGTGTCAGAGCTGGGAGGGGCCTTAGAACAGGGGGTGTCAGGGCTGGGGGGGGCCTAGAACAGGGCACTTTAGAACAGAGAATGTCAGGAGGGACTTTTCCCGTTTCTGTGCCCGGGGTCCCCTGGGCGGCCCCCGGACCCCTCCCCCCCAGTATCTCCGGAGGCCCCGCATCCACGTTCCTCTGTATAAGCAAACGCCGCAATGTCGCGGAGCCCCTTGCCCACGCTCCTCTCCTGCCGGGGAGAATAACCGAGGCCTCGGGGTGGGGGGCAGGGCTCTGGCCAAGGTTACCCAGAGCTGGGCGGCTCCCGCTCAGCGCCAAGCCCTCTCGCTCCGCAGTCCCCGCCCCTCCAGGCTCCCACCTCCACCTTTGCAGCACCAAACTGCACCACGGGCAGGGCGCATGCGTCGGGGCCGGCTCCAGCCGGGCGGGGAAACGGAGGGCTCGGAAGGGCTATTTATAGCGGGTGACGTCACCTTGAAATAGCCCTTCTGGGCGGGGCCGGCCGCCCTCCCCCCCCGCCGTGGGCGGGGCCCGGCGGTGGCGGGCCGGGCGGCCGCGGTGCGCAGGCGCACAGGGCGCTCCCGCCGCCCCCCGCCCGTGCCCCCCCCCGGAGCCGCCTCCTGCTCCTCCCCCGCCCCTCCCGCCGGCAGCGGCAGCCTCAGCCTGGGTCTCGGCGGCGGCAGCAGCGCGAGCCCGTCAGAGCAGCGGCGGCGGCGGCGGCGCGAGCCTCCCTCTCCTCCTCCCCGCGCTCCCTCGCCTCGGCCTCGCCCGCTCCGTCCCCGTCGGGCCGCGGCCCCAGCCCGGCAGGAGCCGCAGCCGCCCCAGGTGCGGGCGCACGTGGCCGCGCGAGCCCAGCCCGGCGCGGGCCTGACCGGAGCCGCGCGGCGGCGGGAGCGGGAGCGGGAGCGGCCCGAGCAGGCGGCGGCGGGAGCGGCGGCGCCATGGGCGACCGGGAGCAGCTGCTGCAGCGCGCGCGGCTGGCCGAGCAGGCGGAGCGCTACGACGACATGGCCTCCGCCATGAAGGCGGTGACTGAGCGCGCGTGCGCGGCGGCGAGCGCGGGGGCGCGCCCCGCTTTCCCCGGCAGGAGCCCGCCAGGGAGGGAGGGAGGGAGGGAAGCGCGCGCGCCGCCGGGGCCCTGCCCGCCCCCCGCCCCGCGCCCTCGCGGCCCATCCCCCGCCGGCCCCTCCGGCAGCGCCCCCTCCGGCTGTCCTTGTCCCTCGGGAGGTCGGCGGTCATTTCCTGCCTGCCGCCCCCTTTCCGCCCATCCCCCTCCCGCAGCCCCCGCCCCCCCTGAGCCATTTCCTGTCCCGAGACCCCCTCCCCCAGCCTCCCTCTGGCGCCCTTGGGGCCCCTTGGGCCGAAATTCGTCCCCACCATCTCCTCAGCCCTTGGGGGCCTCCCCCTCCTCAGGGTCTCTCCTTGTGCAGACCCTGAGCCCCGCCCAGACTTCGCCTGCCCCAGACGGGGATCCTGGGCTTCTGGACCCGCCCCTCCCCCCCTCCCCCCCTTGGGATTTGGGCGGGTCTCCCTGGCTTCTCCCTGCCCACCTTGGGGGTCTGGGGAGGGGGCGCTGTGGCCTCCGAGGGTGATGTGATGTGTCACTCACTCGGGCCACGCCCAGCCTTCGGGTGGTTCTCCTGGGGCCGGGCGGCCGGACCCCCCCTCCCCCCCAGGGCTGCTCCTGCCGCCCCCTGCTGGGCGACCTTGGGCCCCCCCTGCCGGGGCCTGTGGCTGGGCCGGGGTCGCCCCGTGGGGCGGGCGGGCCCACCCGGTAGCGGAGCTGGGCTTGCCCAGGGAGCCCAAAGGGAGCCCCTGTGTGTTCCCTGCAGAAGCCGGGCCGTGCTCCGTCCGTGGCCCCGGGGATTCCCAGACCCCCCGCCCGAGACCCGCAAAGGCTTTGAAGCTTTTCGGCTCCTTGCCCTGCCGGGTGCTGTCAGGGCCCCAGAGAAGGGGGGGCTGCCCCGGAGCGCCCCCCCCCAGCCCAGTTCCCCCTCCTGGCAGGGAGGCAGCTCCTCTAAGATTGTGTCCCTGGAGATGGAGGAGACTGGGTCATTCACAGCACCCCCTGTGTGCCAGGGTGCAGAGGCGCAGCCAGGCCCTGCCTCAGCCCCCCGGGCCCTTCCCGGGGCCCATCCTCTGCTCAGCACCTGCCCCCAACTCTGGGCTCGGACCCGTGTCCTTGGCGTGGCCCCCAGAGCGCCCCCCATGGGCCGGCCTGCCCGGGGCCCAGAATTGCGGCTGACGGGGACACTCCCTTTTAGGGCTCCCGCCCGACTCCCACCTGCCCTGCATCCACAGCACGAGCTGCTCCCCATCTGCCGCCCCGGCCCCCGCCCTTGGCTTCTTGCTCCTTGTTCAGTTCTTGCCGGCTTTCCTGCCTGCGTCCTCCCCCACCACAAGAGACGCCCCCGCCGGCCCCCCCTGCACCCCGGAGCCGCCTTCTCATTTCTGGCTCTCACCATCTCCCTCCCCCAGAAGCCCCTTCCCTCATGATCTGTACTGAATTGTCAGGATGCCGTCCCTTTGCAAGCACCAGGGGGCAGGACCGCTTTGTCTCTCTGGCTGCCAGGCCCCCCTTGCTGGGCAGTAGCTGCTCTGAGTGGAGGCAGCAGCCGCTCCATTGTTGGACAGCTCTCGCTCTGGGGACGCCGGCTGCCACCGCTCCCAGCTCTGGGGTGGCGGCTCTCTGAATCCGGGGCTGGGCCTTCATCACTTTCCCTTGATGCCTCACGGGGGAAACGCCCCAGCGCAGCCAGGGACCTCCCTCGGTCCGGCTTCTGGGGCTCCTGGCTTCCCATCAGAATCCTTGGTCCCCCCAAGCCTGATTCAGGGTGGATTCAGGCCGTGAAGCTTGACCTGGCGGGGGCAGAGGGACAGGCTGGGAGTTCCAGGCTTGCTCTGCTGGGGATGAATTTGGCCTGGGACCAAAAGCAGGTCCCTGCCCTTCCCCGGTTCCCTTATCTGTAAATGGATTGGAGGGGGTGGGGCGGGGCTAGATGCACACTGAGCTCCTGGCTCTTGCCATTTTGTGACTCTGAGGGGGCAGGAGAAGGTGGGGTCCCCAGTGCAGACCATTGTCACTGTTTGTCCTTCATTCTCAGACGCCCCACATCAGGGAGGCCATGTCAGAACCGTCGGTGAAGTGCCTGGGAGGGAGGGAGGGAGGGCAGGAGGCTGTGCAGATTCACCAGCCCCGCTCTCTCCTCCCGAGCCCTCTGGGTCTAGTGGCCAGATGACCAGAGGGGCTCAATGCGGTGGGAGGCCGGGGGCTTTTCTTTTTTAATTAAGTAAATGAATTATAATTATAATAAAACAGTTATCAGAATGTTGAGCAAGAACCCAAGCTCACGGACTCCTGGGTTAAGCCCTGCCACATTATCCCTTGGTAAGAGACAAACCCATATGGTGCCATCAGCATAGTCAGGAAGGGCCTTCCTCAACCAGTAATCATCGATGCCTTCCGATTTCTGTGAAAGAGCATCATCATCCCAACGGTCAAATAACCGTAGGAGCCACTGAATCGTATCCGTGAGCACAACGTACCGCGGACCTTCAGAGAGGATGATAAATGGTACGCTGTAGTTATCCCATGTGCAGTATAGCAATTATAGGAAAATGACTAGTCAGTAAAACTCGCGTCAGAAAACTGCTAATTAGTCACATCTTAGAACATGATGTATTTTTTTCTCCCTGTCCTCTTCCCACCCCTAGACATCCAGTACATGTTAAACATGTGCAGTTCTGTACAAATTTCCACAGTGATCATGCTGTACAAGAAAAAGCAGATCAAAAAGGGGGGAAATGAGAAAACTAAGCAAACGACGATAACAAAAGGTGATTGTGGCTGTGGTCCACATTCAGTGCCCACAGGCCTCTGGGTGCAGATGGCCGTCTCCATCACAAGACCTTTGGAACTGGCCTAAGTCACCTTGCTGTTGAACAGAACCCCGTCCCTCATATAATCTCGTCACTGTGTACAACGTTCCCCTGGTTCTACTGACTTCACTTAGCATCAGTTCGTGTAAGTCTCTTGGGCACAACATGAAAAGAAAAATTATCAATGGCTTCCTTCATCCCTAGGGTTTTCAAAAATAGCTCTCAGATGATCCCCACAAAGGGAGCATCGGGAGGCCTTGGCACACATGGGTGCTTGGTGGTTCTCTTTTCACTCAGTCAAGGCAGTAAAACCTCAGGTTTTTAAAGCTAAGGTCTTTAAGAGGTTTGACTGGGGCACCACCCATTCTGGGATTTAAGGCTGGCTAAGTCAAAAGTCAAAGAATGACTTTTTTCTTACTCAAAGTAAATAGAAATAAAAAAGGAATCGGCCTGAGAGGGGAAGACCCCCAGGTTTCTGGCCAGAAGAGTGACAATTACTATTTATATCCACTCTGAGACAGCCTGGGCCCAAATTGAGACTTAAGTGGGCTTGGCCGGGACCTTTTGTTTACCGGTGACCACCCTGAGGTCCAGAGAGGTCAGAGGTTATTTTCAGGTTCATTGGAACCCAGGGCCCTTGCTGGCTCCAAAAAATACCACCTTTCTTCCCCACACACACACACACACTTTGACTTTTGGAAGATCACTGATTGAATGGTGACAGCATTGTCAGCGGGAGGGCTCTGGAACGGTGTGCTTTGGGAGGCCAACAGAACGGCCTCTCCAGCCCTGACTTCCCGCAAGAGGCAGTTCTATTCTCAGCAGTTTGGGAGGAGGCTCGGCTGGAGCTTGTTGCAGACTAATGGTCCTGTCCCTGCCCTGGGAATAGTCTTCCTCCTCAGTGATTGATTGCTGGGAGGAAGGAGCCCTATTTTTCCATATTCTAAATTCTAAGTTAAGTTTTTTCCTGGTCAAATTAATTGGGCCAGGGGTGGGTGGGAGGGGAGGATTGGTGGTGGTTATTGTTCTATAGGACTTGGGGGAGTGTAGACCGTATTCCCTTATCTGTAAAATTCAGTACGATAAGGATAGCTAGGTCATCTCAGATACTTAGCTGTGTGACCCTGGGCAAGTCACTTTGCCTTGTTTGTCTTAGTTTCCTTTTCTGTTAAATGAGCTGGAGAAGGAAATGGCTGACCCCTTCTCCCCCCAAGTGCTTTTGGAATGAAGCCCTAAATGGGCTCCTGGAGAGCCTGACAAAACCGAATTTGCTGCCTCATGGAGGGGGTGGGCGGGGAACAGCTGATGTGGAGGCCCGCCTCAGATCTGCGGCCTCATTTTCTAATGCGATTTCTTGTTTCTCAGTGGGAGTCACTACTGACCAGAGGAATGAGGTTGGGCCCGAGGGATGCTCTGGTTAAATTAGGAAGTAGCCCAGGGTGTGTTGGAGGCTTCGGCGTCCAGATCATTCAGTAAAACGGGCTTCTCCTTCCCTCCCATGGTAGCAGGAGCAGGAAATGTTCCTTTGGGTCCAGAGAAGGGGCAGCCCTGAGCTTTCTCTCCCACACACAGGGAAGGGTATCAGAGGCCTTGGGTTCCAGTCTTTGGGGCCATGGGCGGAGCATTTTGTCCCGGCTTTCTCCTCTGCAGAATGAGGGGGGGTTGACCTTTGAGGTCCTTTGCAGCCCCAAAGCTGTGATCGCAGGGGCTTTCTCTGACCCTGGATGCAAGGGGTGGGGATGGGAGAGTGTGGTTGACTCTGACAGTTAAAAGAGGCAAGAATCTTGCTGGAGACAGGGTTCAAGTGGTAACTCGGGATAAGAAATTAATCTCTTGGAACCTCAGTTCCCTCAGCAGTAAAATGCAAATAGCTTCTCCCATCTGCCCCACTTCTAAAGTAGGGGCTGCACTTGTGACTAGTCATTCTGATAAAACTGGGCAGTTGGAGAAGATTTTAAATATTTAAGGAGCAAGGAGCAGGCCCTAATCAAGTTAATTACTGGAGATGGAAAATGCTAATGGAGTTAATTTCTTCCCGGGGCCTCACTGCCCCAAATGGCTCATTTTAAATTAAAATTGAGAAATAGACATAGCTCTATACGAAATTATAAAACCCAGTTAGAATTGATCCGGCCGGTGATCATCAGGCTGCTTGTGAAGGCCGAAGGATCTCAAATCTCTTGAGGTCTTAAAACTGCGAAATGGGAAGTGACTTGGGGAAGAAGGGACAGGAGAGGAAGAGACCCCAGTGGGCTCAGCTGTGGCTGTACGGGGACAGATCATGTGAAAGGCAGATGAAGCGAGCAGTATAAGGGGCGGGGGCAGGAGGCCCCTTGGGACCATGGAGGTACACGCGAAGGCACAGTGAGGACTTTCCAAGCCAGCTCAAGGTCTGGGGCCATGTGCCTGAAACATTCTAGGTGAAAAGCTACCAAGGAGCCTGCTTCCTGCTGCCAGTACTGAGGAGGAATATAATCACGGCTTTGTTGGCTATCTTAGGAGGAAATCTGGGCTGATTCTTCCCTCCCCCACCCCCCTTCCCGAGTTAAAAACTGGTAAGAAAGTGCGATGTCCTCACCAAGTGGCCTGCCTGGCCATAGCGATGGCACCGCGGGCCTTGCTCCTCTCAGACTCTGGGCTCTTTTTCACTTGAGTCAGCTGATAGCTAGCTCCCTCCGTTGTAGGAATCCCTTCATTCTGCCTGAAGAAACTAGCTCCCCTTTATAATGCTCACCACTGACTTTTTCCCCTTTGTCTCTTGATTTATACTAATTTTAACTAGCTTCATATGGCCCTTTTAAGGTTTGCACAACATTCTGCAATATTTTCTCATTTATGCAGATGAGGAAACTGAGGCATTTAACTCCAGTTAAGCTTGAGTAAGTATCTGAGGCAAGGTTTGAACCCAGGTCTTCCTGACTCCCGCCTTAGTGGGCAGCTTCTTGGAGGATCTGTTTGAGTCATGCCCCTGGTGTCTGAATTTCAATCCCTGTTTCAGGTCCATCAGATTTAGGGCCGGGAGCTCTGGGTTGAAGGAGGAGAGAAATGGCTTGCAAGAATATGTTCAAATCAAAAAATTCTTAGAGAATTTGGAAGTGTTTTCCTGCTAGTGTTTTAATCAGTTACTAAGACCCAGGGAGCCTAATCTGGCCTCCCTTCTACTGGCTTTTGTCTCTTATCTAAAGTGATTACCTTTAACTAGGTGTGCACACAAGGCCTTCATTTTCTAAATATTCTTCCTGGTTTCCTTTGGTGTCTCCAGTTTGCTGTTGGTAAAAGCTGTCTGGAGGTGATGGGAAATTGGGCTGTTGGACGCTTCTGATCCCACAGGACTGGGAGCTGGAAGGGATCGCAGGCCGCTTTAGGCCCTCGCTTTGAAAAAATCTTTTTAATCTTTAAAATTTAAAACTTAAGATTTTTGTTATCCATTGTTTTTCTGTCCCCTGCATTATCCTTCTTCTCGCCACTCCCCGAGATCCAGGTCACAGAAGTAAGAGATCCGTTGCCAGGTTCGGGAGGCTTCTGGAGCCCGGTGGTTGCTTATTTCTATCTAGTCCAGGCTTGATGAAGGTTTGAACTCATGAATCAAATACTTGGGGTGGGTCCTCGCAGCATCCACCAAGGTCACCCCAAGTACTAAGTAGCAGAGATGAGATTCAAACCTGGGTCTGCTGACCCCAATGGCGCGCCCCGGCTCCCCTTATTCTACCTGAAGTTCTCCATGTGTGCTCTAGGGGTCTCTGAGACCCTTGCAGGGACTTCGTGAGCTCTAAAGTAGTTCATGACAAGACATTTCACTTCCAAGACAACGTTTTGCCACGAAAGCTCTTTGTCGGGCATTGTGGAGGGTGGTGGTGAGACCAGGGAGCTGGAGAGCTGCTGCCTCCCCCCTCGGAGGGCCCCAGGGCCCCACTGCTGGAGCTTCCTTTGGTCCTGTAGGAAAACTCAGTTGTAGGGGGTTGTAGGGGCTTTGGCGGCCCTGAGTGTAGATGGGGCAATATCCTGGTCCCCCTGGGGTTCCCCTCACTGGCTGGGCAGTGCGGCCACTGAGTCCGCAGCGGCTCCCTGAGCCCCACAGGTCCGCCTTTCTGGGGGTCTGTTTCCTCTGACCTAGAGCAAGGTTATTCTTCCTGTGGGCAAGGACTGGCTCAGTGTCACCTAACGGGCGAGTTGTGACCCCCCCCCCCCCCCCCCCCCCCCTCTGCATTCTGATACAAGGTCCCCCGCAAGCCCAGCACCTGACACATGGTAGAGAGTGACACACGACACACTCTCAGCCCCGCCCCCGCCCAGAACGGAGCCAGAGGATGCTGGGGGCCGTCGGAGGCAGCCATCCCCTTCTCGGGAGGGACTGGAATTGCCCCAGGTGGCCCAGTTATCGGGGCCGGGTGGCGGGGGGAGGGAGCCACAATGTAGTTTCCTAATTGTTTTTGGCCTAGTTCTGGATCCACCAGACCGCCCTGGCCTTTTTGTGACAGCCTTGTGCCGAAGACGGGAGGATTGCAGTGAAGGACATTTTCTAAAAAATATACGAATCCTTCATGTGAGCAGTTTTAGTTCTTCCTGACGCACGGGGTCCGGGCCCACAAGGGCCCGAGGACGGCGGGGCTGCAGGCTCCCTTGGCTGTCCTTGTAATTGTCCGAGGCTGGGTCGCGGGCCCGTTGTTCTTTCATGGCCAGTTTAGAAGGACTATCTGAAGCTGGGGTGAAGCCTGGGCCAGGGGCCCCCTTCTTCAGGGTGGTGTTCAAGGGGAGCCAGTTGGCGACTTCCCGGTCTAGCCTCCAGCTTTCCTAGCACCAGTGGGGCTGTGCTTCAGTCTTACTGGCAGGCTCCCAGTTCTGTAAACATCTGTACTTCCCAAGTTACTGACTTTTCTTTTGAAGAGGAGGCCACCCTTGTGGTGGGAGCAGGGACGGGCGGCCTGATAAGGAAGATCCTGCTAAGGTTCTGGTAGTTCTGGGGGTGGATGGTCACGTCTTGTCCCCCTGGGCCGAGCCCGCGAGGGCCGGGAGACCTGTAGCCTATCGCTCGGTCACTCCCTCCGCGTGTAGATGATAAATCAGTGTTTGTGGAACTGAATTGGGACAAAGCCCACACCTTATTAGCCAATAGCCGTGTGTGTCCTCCCTTAACGAACCTTGTATCAGAATGCAGAGCACAGAGCACAGAGTGACTGGAGTCCCAGAACGGTGGCTGGAGGGGCAGTGACCCAGAACAGAACGAGGAAGGAGCTTCTAAAACCTGGCCCAGCCTTATTTCTCGGGGGAGGAAACTGAGGGCCCCTGGACAAACATGTCTAGAGACGGCGGGGGAGCTCGACTGCCTCTTTCTGGCTTTCCCTTCCGCTGGGGGCAGTTTTTAAAGGCAATAATAATCAATGTCTCCTTTACTGTTTCAGACGGGCAGTGAGGACGGCCTGTGGCCCGTGGATCCTTGAGAAGCTGTCATGGTGCAGGGAGGAGGGTTCATTTGGCCCCAGAGGGCAGAACTGGAGGGAAGCCGGGTTCAGTGTAAGACATTTCCTAACCACGGGAGCTGGCCGCAGTGGGGAGGGCTGCCTTTCCAGGTAGAGTTCGCCCTTCTCTGGAGGTCTCTGGGCAAAGGTTGTCTTGTAGCTGCGGAAAGAGTCCTCTTCAGAAATGGGTCAGACAGGACAGGTGCCCGTGCGATGGGAACTGAAGCCGGGAACCAGGTGAGGGGGAGGGCTCCGTCCCGGAGGATAAAAAGGCACAGGTGGGGCATGGGAGTGGGCAAGGAAGCCAGGGTGGGTTAGATTTCAGGAGTAGGAGTGAGGTGTGAAAAGACTGGAAAAGTAAGTGGGGAGCCAGGCCACGCAGGGCTTGGAGAGATCCTGATGGGAATAGGAGCCGACAATCGCTTGGTGGCCGAGTGTACGGAATGGGAAGTGAAGGGAGGCAGGCATGGCAGGAGCGCAGGTGCCAAGGGTCTTCCCTGGCTGGGGAGAGGCAAGACTCAGCTCGTGGGCCTCTGTCAGGGAGGAACTGAGGCTGGGGGGCGGGGTGTGGTCTTCCCCCCAACAGTGACGGGGAATTTAGAAGGGGGATGCTGAGGAGGAGAGAATTGAAGGGGACTATGGACCATTCTTTCAGTCTGGGATGTCCAGAAAACGATCAGCTTCATGACAGGCAACCGAGAAGTTAGGGCAGGTTAAGTGAATCTGAGCATCATCAGCATGGAGACTAATTATCTCACAGAGGCTGATGTGACCAAATGAAATGGTGGGGGAGAGGGGGGTGATCAGAGTCCTCACAGATGGCAGGAAGCAAGGGGGACTAGGACTGGGAACAGCCCATGGGCGCTTTCCCTTGGGACACTTTGGGTGAGTGACGGGGTCTGGAGGCAGTGGATGGGGAGAGGTTAGGGCTTGTTCCTGAGGAGATTGAGGTTGTCCAGAGAACAGAGCTCTGGGGGACCCAGCAGGGGACACTGAGGCAGTGCCAGGAGAACTTGCGGAGAGGAGGGTCTCCACGAGGAGAGGGTGACTGATGGAGAGGTGAGTAGTAGCCCCATCTGGCCCCAGGATCTAGTGTAGCTTGGGAGGCAGAAACCAAGGCCTTGGGCTGCCATGGACTCTGGCAGTGAACAGAGACCTTGGGAAGAAAGCCTGGGGCTGCTTTCTCAGAGCTGCCATTTCCGCCGGCCTTATTCAAGGGTCCTTGGATTCCTGGCTTAAAAAGTGGGTTTGTGATATCTGAACAGGTGACAACGTCACTGAACAGCAGGTACCAGAAAGGGAGGCTGGGGCTCGTTCTTCACTATGGAAATTTGTCTGCTGGCAGACCTGTTAACAAAACTTGAGTAAAAAAAGACCCATAAGGTAGTTCTTTAAAAAGCAGCTTCCCCTAGATCCCAGCCGACGAGTTCTGGGCGTTGTTTGAAAGGGCTTGGCAGACTGAAAAGGGATCCGGAAGCTTAGAATCCTGGGTTGGAGATGGAGCTCGTCAGCCCAGGGAAGAAAATGGGGTTAGGAAATGGGGACGCGCCGGGTCAGCAGCTGCACGTGTCCCACTGGCTCCACTCATAGAAGTAAAACGGGGAGCTGCCCGATGCCACGGGGGGCAGGGTTAAAAAGAGGCACCTCCCACAGCTGGCAGGGGAGCTGTTAAGCCCTTGGGCGGTGTTCTAAGCAAGCTGCTGGGGGCCCTGGCCTTTGGCTCAGAGTGGGCCCCTCCCCCACTGGGCTCCAGGGAGGCCCGAGCTCTGGAGATGGGGAACCAAGTAGGTGGCCCCCACGTGCAGATGCTGACCCTAACCCTCTCCCTCCACCTCCAGTCACAGCTTCAGCTTCGAGGCGCAGGCCCCAGAGCTTGTGCAAGGAGAAGACACTAGAAAAGTTGCCCGAACTTTATTTTTTGTTACCAAGGATAAGCTGCTGAGGATGGGAGGGGCTGGATACTTGGGGAAGTGAAGGAGATAGAAAAGTAAAGTTGTAGGTAAAAGTGCTTTAAAGTCTTAAGGGTTGCTCTGTGTAAAGAAGAGCAGATTTCTTGTGGCTGCAGAGGGCATCTGGGACAGGAGGAGGAGGAGGCACCTGGTCCGGGGCTCCTGAAGGCCCCTCAGGCTCAGGGGTCAGAGTTACGGGGAGAGAGGTTGGGGCTCAGTAAGGAACACCCCTATTCATCTTAGCGCCTCCAGCTTCCTTTAAGGCTCAGCTCAAGAACTGCCTCTTACCTGATTGGGGGGAGGAGGCTGGTGGGGGGTGGGACAGATTTTAGAACCGGAAGGGCCTTGGAGGCATCTTCATTTTACAGATGGGGACACTGAGGCACAGGCAGGAGAAATGATTTGCTCAGGAGGTAAACCCTTTGAGTCCAGGTGCTGGTTCTACTGCAGCTGGGGCTGTTTCCTGTGAGGACGCAGGCTGGGTGGCAACGGGGATTTCCCTGTCCCCAAGAAGCCTTAGAAAAGGCCAATAATGAGGAAATGTAGATCAGAAAAGAAGGCGAGTTGGGGAGAGGGAGCGCAGGGGGACAGGTGAGCAGGTGGATGACCTTGATCTTTGATGTTGAGGAGTTTGCTGTGGATCTGGTAGCTGTTGGGGAGGGACATGATGGAAATGGTGAATTAAAGACCGCTGTTTGCCCCCTCTGGCATGTAAATGCCAGCAGCCAGCAGTGATAAAAAGTTAGAGAAGGCAGGTTCCTGTTTGGAGTAACTAATTACTATTAGATAATGAATTATAATTAGAGAATAATTACTATTAGGTAACAATTAGAGCTGTTCAAGAGTGGAATAGACCTTGGGAAGGAATGACTTCCTCATGGTGGGAAGGGGACCAAGATGGAGGGCAGGGATGTTGAGGGGAGAATCCTCCACAGATGATGTGGGGAGACCCTGGGTGGGGGCCTGGAGGCCGGGCTCCCAGAGAGCCATATGCCCAACCCCAGCTCCTGGGGTCCCAGGATGGGGGCTGCAGACTGTGGCTCAGAGAGAGCTTGGAATCGGGTGTCCTGGGATGTGTAGGATAGAGGAGAAACCTTTTTAGTGGAGTGTGCCGGTGGCGGCAGCAACCTGGGAGGTCAGCATGGACGATGGAGGGAGGCTGAAGAGCCGGGGTTTGCCATGTTGAGCATTGGGCAGTAGGTTCCTCGCACATGAGCTAAGGATCTTGGGCTGCAATTAAGCTATTGTGATTCACCGTGAGTAGAAATACCTGACAGATTTTTTAAAAAACACAGAGGAAGATGGAGGGGGAAGAGGACATTTAGACAAAGAACTTTTTTTCTTAGAAATGTGGGGATGAGTGTTTATTTCAGATTGTTACACCCCCTGTCCATGGAAGGTGATGGGTTTGAAGGTGAACAAATCTTAGCTCAAATCTCCAGCCTTGAACAAGGTAGAACCGAAAGGATGAACAAGCAAAAAGGCCCAGAATAGATGATTTTGTGGGTGGCTGCCTCCGGACCTGCCTGTGACCTGCCCGTGGCCGCTCCCCCTTCTTTGTGTGGAGGAAGCTCAGCCTGAGCTGCTTTTCCTCACCCCGGCAGGCCCGGCCCCATTTCAGGTGGCTCCTGCGCCAGAGGCCTGGGCTTAGCCAGGCGTTCTCCAGGTAATTGTTGGACGTGTCAGTGGCTGAAGAATTTTCTGAGGGTTTAAAGCTAACAGCTGAAGCTGTGTGTGTGTATGTGGTGGGGGGCAGGAGGTCCTCTTCTTACCCTTTCCTGGGGAGATCCTGGACGTGGGATTGGTTGGCTGCTGCCCTCAGAGCTGCTTTTCCAAGATGTTTGTGTTGCTCTGAGCCCTGGCTTCCCATCCACATTTAGTTTGATTGTTGGGGAGAGGGACTCTATCCAGTCAATGCCCTGGGGCATCTTAAATTCTATTAGCTTCTTGGGGTCCAAGTCACACCATTTAAGTCATTGAGCTTGCAGTCCACTAAAGCCCCCAGATCTTTTTCTGTGAATTGCTTCCTAGGAAGGCACCTTCATCCTGGACTTGTGCAGATTTTTTTCTCCTTAACTAAAGTGGGGGGGACTCTGGATCTAGCTGTGCCGCTTGGAACCCACGCTTCATTCACATTTCAGTTTTCTCCTTTCTTACTGGTTCTGCCCTCCCAGCCTGGGTCGGCCTCCTGCGTTGAACCCTTTCTTCCTTTCTCTTCTCAAGCCTTACTATGGGGACTGCTGCTGGTGTGGGGTCGGCAGCAGGTTGCCTCCCAAGCAGAGTTGATGGAGTCGCCTCCACCCTTCCGAGCAAGCTCCAGAGGGGGCCTGGGCTCGGCCGTGGGGCTTGCCAACAGTGACGGCCTTCCCTGTGGCAGACGAGGAACGGGCTTCCTTGGCCCTGCCAGGCTCGGTCTGCATGCCCAGAGGGAGCGGGGGCTTCTGGGCCACCTGCTGTCCCTCGTGGGGGTGTTTGACATTAAGTGGTCGGGTGCTATTTCACATCTCCGTTTAGCCTGACGGGTGTGATATGTGAGACGGGCTGTAGCCTGCCTGGGTCGTCCCGGACCTCCTCTGCTGAAGGCACTTGGGTGCATTGGCAGGCGGCCGAGGGAAGGCCCGGCTCGGTCCCTCGGTCCCCCTCCCGCGCCAGGCCCATGAAGGCCGATTTTGGACCCGAGCTTTCCCACAGCGGGCTCAGCTAACATGGCTCTTTGTGGGTTTTTGCAGGTGACTGAGCTCAACGAGCCACTGTCCAACGAGGACCGGAACCTGCTCTCTGTGGCCTACAAGAATGTGGTCGGGGCCCGGCGTTCCTCCTGGCGCGTCATCAGCAGCATCGAGCAGAAGACGATGGCCGACGGCAACGAGAAGAAGCTGGAGAAGGTGAAGGCCTACCGCGAGAAGATCGAGAAGGAGCTGGAGACGGTCTGCAACGACGTGCTGGCCCTGCTGGACAAGTTCCTCATCAAGAACTGCAACGACTTCCAGTACGAGAGCAAGGTCTTCTACCTGAAGATGAAGGGCGACTACTACCGCTACCTGGCCGAGGTGGCCGCCGGCGAGAAGAAGAGCTGCGTGGTGGAGTCCTCCGAGGCTGCCTACAAGGAGGCCTTCGAGATCAGCAAGGAGCACATGCAGCCCACCCACCCCATCCGGCTGGGGCTGGCCCTCAACTTCTCCGTCTTCTACTACGAGATCCAGAACGCCCCCGAGCAGGCCTGCCTCCTGGCCAAGCAGGCCTTCGACGACGCCATCGCCGAGCTGGACACCCTCAACGAGGATTCCTATAAGGACTCCACGCTCATCATGCAGCTGCTGCGGGACAACCTCACCCTCTGGACGAGCGACCAACAGGACGAGGAGGCCGGGGAAGGCAACAACTGAGCGCGCCCCGCGACCCACGGCCCCCGCCCCGCCCCAAGCCGTCCCCATCGTTGTCACCGACACCTCCCCTGCCCGCCACGGTCCCTCGGTATCTAGTGCTAAACCTATCTGTATTGTCCGCACAGCGACTCCAAGCTGCCGCCCTCCCACGAATCCGGAAGCAGCCCCAGACAAGGCTTCACGGGCATTGCTGGATGGATGGATGGTCGGAGCCTGCGGGGCCTCTCCCTTCGGGCTCTCGAACGGACGTGTGCCTGCCGAGCTGGGAATCCCGGCCAAGGGAGGCAAGCAAGGAAGAGAACGGAAGGAGAACGAGTCTGCGCCGATCTCCACGGTGTGTCCCATTTCAGCCGAGCTAATAGTGTTTTGTTGAGCAGTCTGTCACCTGCATGCGGATTACGTTGCCCCCTCCCCCCACCACTGTCTCTCCGCCAACGGGAAACAGGTACAGGAAGCTGATGCGCCAAGAGACGAGCCGACCCTCCATCAGCTTACGATGAACTGTCGCAAACGTGAGGTTTCAGTAATGCCTTGTTTTCGCCTCTTTAAATTATGTGCACAAACCTTGTTTTCAATGCAATGCCTCTAAAAGTTTTGATACTTGTAACTTTTGTTTTTGGTTGCGATTGTTCAAGAATCATGGATTTATTATTATTATTATTATATATTTTTTTTGGTAACTCTTTGGCCGTTGTCCCTGTGTATTCTGACAGCGAGTGCCATGTGTCAGCCCATGTCGATCAAGGTGGATGATTGTGAAACACCAGACTTCTAAAATCAATGTTTTGGAATTCAGTGGATAAAATAAATGCTGCTTTGGGGATATTATCGCTACATGTGTGGTCTTGACTGCTTCTTTCCAGCCCCCCTCCGGTGTGTCTGCTTCCCCCACCCCATGGCAGGGCAGGTTGGGCCAGGTCCAGACGGGGGTGGGGGGGGATAGTAAGGACTCGGACTCGCATTCAGATCCTGCCCCTGACCCTCATTAGCTGTTAAGCTGGGCGGAAAATGAAACTTAGAAGGTAATAGCAGCAGCATCTACTTCACGGGGATAAATGGGGCTTTGCCAGCCTTTAAAATCTGCAAAAGCACCGGCTCTCCCTCCTGTCCTCTTGAGTGTGCGGTACTGAAGCGATCCCTGGCCCAAGATTGGCTCCCTTTGCATAGGGACTTAGGACCCAGCAGGTCCTAAAACCTGAGGAAGCCAGGGGAAGAGACAGGGATGGAAGGAAGGAAGAGAGGAAAGGAGGGAGGGAGAGTGGGGGGAGGAATGGATGGCAGGAAGGAAGAAGGATGGGTGGATGGATGGATGGATGGATGGCAGGAAAGATGAATGAAAGGAAGGCTGGATTGGTGAATGAATGAATGAATGAACAAATGAATGCAGGATGAGGAGATTTAGAATAGCCACGGCCTTTAGAGAGCAAACCCAAGCTTTTGCAAAAGAGAAAACTGAGATCAGGCTTGGCAAAAGGACTTGTTCAAGGTCTACCTGCACTAGAGGCAAGGCTGCTGACTTCCAGTGTGGTGGTCTCCACCAACCCCCCAGTCCCCGGTCCTTCTGCACCGTGCCCCCCTCCCCTTTCTGGCCTCCACCATCTCTGTGGCACCAAACTGCCTTCTCCATCATCTCCCATCACTTGACACACAGTCATTGTGTCTGCCACATCCCCATAGGCAACACTGATTTAATCGCACACGCCCTCTGGCTGCTGACTGTAACGGCTCTGAGGTCTCTGAGGTTACACAGATGCTGCCTTCACCTTTACGGAAGGCGGAGGTTCATGTTTAATCTCAAGTGTTGGAACCCTGACAACTCCACTACAGTGTTGACAGCTGATCCTAGATAGGCGACGGAGCTTTCTCTTCACTGGGGTTAGTACTATTTCCTCATTCCTCGGGAGGAGGGGAGCTGACACAGGTATCCCAAAAGTCTTACTCCAGCTTTAAGCTTTAATAAACTTACTAAATTATCAAGCTCGTAAGTTTTTAATAAGCATAGAACTATGCTTGTCTATCTCTACAAACTATCTTTTATGATTTAGTGTTACGTCAGCCGCAGTGTTACGTCACCCACCACAATAGATGGGGTGATCAATTCTTCGTCCCTAGCAGTCCAATCAGACCCATCTGATCATGACTATGGCACCTGAAATAGTTCATTAAAGTTTACAGAACATTTTACATGTCATTGGTGCCTCGTAGCAACAGCGATGCGGTTGTTGGTGAGGTAGCCGTTTTGTAGATGAAGAATGGCTGGAGCTTAAGTGACCAGTCCAGGATAATGGACCCTTCCAGCCCAGGTCCCGCACGAGATGGGCTCCCCCAAGTCGGAGATCGTAAGCTGTGTCAGAAGGAATTCCCACGTGGATGGTTTCTGAAGCCGAAAGGAAATGAGCTGCCACAGTCCTGCTCCTACTCAAAGGCATCTCTGATCTTGTTCCCTCCAGGGGTGTTCATGGCACCTCACTCTCACCTGCCTCTTGTGTGGGGCTCTTCCCTGTTCTCCCACAAGTTCATCCCACAATGGAAATCCACTTTGCCCTCCATTGAGAAAGAGAAAATGCCTTACTACTAATGCAGTCAGGGAAAAGCAAATTCCGTATTGACCATCCTATCTCTTCCCCCCCCCCACCCACCCCCCACCTCCCCTCAGCATAAGTGAGTCTTTTGGAGTTAGGGTTGGCCATTTCTGCCCCAGGTTTTCATGACTGTCTTAACAGTGAGCATGGGGTCTGCCTATTGATTATCCATCCCACCCCCTCATACTGATGACATTCTGCCCATAGACACCAATGCTCAGTGAGTGCATTTGAATGTTGAGAATAGGGAAATTTGCCCATAAATCTGAGTGCCAAGTAGTGCCCTTCATTTATGGCTAACCAAAGACCGGCTTATTAATGCTTCTTCCAAATAATTAAGGCAATGGTCCCTTCAGCTCAGAACTGAATGTTGCTCGGGACAAGGGCCCCCCCGGATTGTTCCCTAGACAAAAATGGCCTCATGTCGGCCTAGAGGACGGTCCTTGCCGGAGTGCCCGCGGGATGTCTGGTCCGCGCTTTTTAAATCGGTGATTTAGGTAAAAGCATGGCTGACAGATCTAGGGATGACTCGGCTGAGGAGGACAGCGAAAAACGACTTGGATACTGATTCAGGAAGACCTAGACCCAGAATTAAGATGCAGTTACATAAGAACAGGTGTAGAGGTTACCAATAGGAGGTGGGGGAGGTGTGATTGGCAGTTTGCAAAAGGCATTGGATGTCCCTGAACTTTGACCTCAACACAAGTCCAACAAGACAACACAGTTGTCAAGAAAGCTAACGCAGCCACGTTGGGAGTGGGGGTGGGGGTCTCCGGTCCAGAGCCAAGATGGTGGGAGTTCTGCTCTAGTCAGGACGCACATTTTGGGCCCGGTTCTGGGTCCTGCCTTTTGAGGGAACACCTAGGTAACGGTCAAAGGGGACGTGAGAGGGCTTGCCACATGAAGATCAATTGAAGCTATGGCCCAAAGAGCAGGTTGGAAGGAGATTAGAGACTATTAACGGTAATTCAAGGAGGGATGAGCCTAGTGACAGGAACAGTGGGGGAAGGGAACCCATTAAGGCTCCATAGAAGGGAATGTTCCAGAGTAGTGTCCAGAAGTGTAGCGGGGTGTTAGCAGAACCCCTTTCCCTGGGCCACCACTTGTGGGCTATTGCAATTCTGGGGCAGCCCGGTGCTGGATAGAGCAGGAAGCCTGGAATTCCAACCGGCCTCAGACACCCGGGTAGCCACTGCCCCGTTTGCCTCAGTTTTCTCATCTGCAAAATGAGCTAGAGGAGGAAAGGGCCAAGCACTCCCGGGTCTCTGCCAAGAAAACCCCAAATGGGGCCATGGGGAGCTGGACGCAACCGGAATGGCTGAACAACAATGGGAATTCTTGGCAGGAATGGATTGGACGAGACACCTTCAAACCCTAAGATTGCATGACGGTTGTTACCTCCTCGGAATACGACTATTAATACGGACTGAAAACCAAATTGACTTTGGGGTGATGGATTTAGAACTGCCCGACATCCCTGTCATTTTGTAGATGTGGAAACAGGCCCAGGAGTTGTGGCTTGCCCAGGGTCACAGGCAGGAAGGGGCAGAACCATCACTTGAACCCAGAACCTCTGATTCCAATACATTTTCCCTTGTGCCACTTTCAATCCCATCACACACATGGCATAAATTGCACCTGCAGATCCATGAAAATTCAGGATTTTTTTTTTGTTTTATTTTTCATTCACCTTCATCCTTCATTTATGTGATTGGTGATTTTTTTATATTTTTCACACTTGAGTTCAAGGTTTCCTGTTTATCTTTATGGGATGAGGTATAGAGAGGGAATAACAGTCAAGTCATGAGATAATAATACCTCATATATAGTCCTTTAAGACTGGCAGAGCTGCACACACACATATGTTCTGCCTCCCAGACTTAGAGCAGGAGGGGACCTTAGAGGGCAGCTGTTTGGGGTATTTTCAGTTGGGAAAACAGGCTGAGATGCACTCTCTCGCTCAAGCTGCTGGCAAGTGGCAGGGCCAGAATTTCGACGTTTCCACTGCATCCTGCTGTCTCTATTTAAAAAACACTCAGAACCCACTCCCACCTCAAATTCAACCAGGGAGGTAGGTACACACGAGTTGGGCGTTTCAAATATAGCTTCCCTTATATAAGCTGGTGTGTATTTGATTCAGCCGGCGCTAGTCAAGTGGATCGTCTGAGTCATCCCATCTGGAGTCTGTGTCCAGTCCTGGGCACGTTGTAGGTTGGGATTCGGGAAGCCAGGTCTGTCAGACAAGGATTAGGGATTCACGATGGGGAGGGCTTTGGGGGACACCCGAGGAATGGGCTGAAGGGAAAAGTTCTGCCCAGAGAGGGGAAGAAGGGTTCCGAGCTTTTAACGACTTCCAGGAGGAAGCCAAGGACCTTTGGCAGATTCCAGAAGGACTTTTCAGATGTTTGGGGGGAACTTTCCAATTATGGGAATGAATAATAGGATAGTAGAGAACCTTCCGGAGGTCTTTAAATACCATGGAGAAGGTGGACCAGAAGAACCTCATAAATCTCTGATTTTTTTCATGGGCTCTGTTAGCTGTTGGAATCCAAAAGGAAAGATAATTCCTGCCCCTAAGAATTTGATGATCTGATTGGGGGAGAAAAATCCAACATGGACTTTTCATAGAAATAATTCAGAGGCCCAACAAATAGGAATCAGCCTTACACACTGATAGACATTTTTTTAAATTAATTTTTTCAGTGATCAACTAGTATTTATTAAGTGCCTACTATGTACTGGGAATACAAAAACAACCTCCCCCCCAAAAACAACAACAAAGCAAAAACACAACATCTGCGTTTGTTCTCCAAGAGTTCATAGTCTAATGATTAAGCATTTCTTCTTGCCTTCACTCCAAGAAAAACAAGTAAACACACCATTGTAAGAAAATGCACGGTCAAATAAAATTATCCCATTGACTATCTCTTAGATTACATCTAATTTTTTTTACCGATTGACTCTATCAGCCCTCTCCCAGGAGATGGCATTCTCCATCAGTGGGCCAGTATAAGGAGTTGACTCAGAAAATGGACAATATACGTTAAAGTTTCCCCTTATTTATGTGATAAGTCCATAAGGAGTGTGAAGAGTCCTGATTTAGGAATCTGGAGGGCTTGGGATCATCCCTGGATCTTATTATTTGTATGATCTTGACCTTTTGAATGAGAGCAGATTGAGCCAGATGATTTCAAAGCTCCAAAACTCCAAAATCCAAATTAGGAAAGTGTAATTTTTTTTTTTAAATTTAGTATTTTTAAAAGGTTTTACTTTAGTAGTATATTATTTTTCCAATTACATGTAAAGATGGTTATCAACATTCATTTTTGAAAGAGTGAGTTCCAAATTTATTTCTCCCTTCCTTACCTCCTCTCTCTCCACACTTAAAATCACTCTGATAAAGGTTATATGTGTATATTCATTTTTAACATATTCTGTATGAGTCATGTTGAACAAGAAAAATAAGAACAAAAGGGGAAAACCACGAGAAAGAAAAAAACAGAAAAAAAAAGTGAAAATAGTATGCTTCAATTCACAGTCGTTCTCTGAATGTGGATGGCATTTTCTTAGGATGTTAAAATATTAATGAAAAGGAAATGATTGCTGTGGTCTGCGATCAGGGAAGGCTTTCTTTTTTTTTTTTCATTTAAAAAATTATTTCATTAATCCTAGCTGTGTGACCATGGGCAAGTCACTTAACCCCAATTGCCTCAGCAAATATCTATGTATCTATCTATCTATATTTCATTAAACATTTACCAATCACATGTAAAACCTTGTAAACAATCATTTTTTTTAAATTGAGCTTTGAATTCTCTCCCTCCCTCCTGCCCTTCCCCCATTCTTGAGAAGTCAATTTGATTTCAATTATACATATGAAGTCATGCAAAACAGTGCCATGTTAGCCATGTTGCAAAAGAAAATGCAAACAAAATAAAACGAGATGAAAGGATTTTTAAAAAAGTATCCTTCAATTTGTACTCAGACTTTTATCAGTTCTTTCTCTGAAGGTGGATAATGATTTCCATCTTAGATCCTTTGTAATATCTTGGACCATTATTATTATTATTTTTTTTAGTAAAGCTTTTTATTTTTAAAACACATGCATGGATAATTTTCAACATTCGCCCTTGCAAAACCTTGTGTTCCAAATTTTTGTCCTCCCTTCCCCCACCCCTTCCCCTAGATGGCAAGAAATCCAATATATGTTAACCACGTGTTATATATATTTCCACAATTCTCTTGCTGCACAAAAAAATCAGATCAAAAAGGAAAAAAATGAGAAAGAAAACAAAATGCAAGGAAACAACATCTCTCTGCCTTTGTCTCTCTGTCCCTCCCTCTTTCTCTCCCTCCTCCTCCCTCTCCTCCCTCTGTCTCTGTCTCTGTCTCTGTCTCTGTCTCTGTCTCTCCTCCCTCTCTTTCTTTTCTCTCTCTTTCTTTCTTTCTTCTTCTTCTTCTTCCTTCTCTCTCTTTCCCCCTTTCCCCGCCCCCTCCTTCCAGCACTTAGTACAGCGCCTTGTACATAGGAGGCACTTAATGTTTATTGATTAAGATTCTGGAAGACCTTGTATGTCAGACCAGAGTAGGCAACTTGAGCCGGAGAGTGGCCATTCGATCTAGGCACAAGGAAAGTTCACTACCAGAATTAGTCAAGGGTAGACAAGTAGAAAATAGAGGTTGGAAGCCAGGTTAGGAGGTTTTAGCAATAATTCCTGGAGGGGAAGGAGCTTGTGGCAAGGAAGTGGCAGCAGAGCAGAAAGGAAAGGGTAGAAATGGATTATTTTTGGAATCTACTAAATGGTAAATATGAAGAATTCAGAAAAATGTGAAAAACCTTATAGAGCCTATGAACCCTTATAGAACAAAATAAGACAATACACACAAGAAGTGTGATACATGTAGAAAGAGAAAAATGAAAAAAAACTACCCAAACTCAACAACCCCCAATGAAACCAAATGCCTTCTGATGATAAGGGTTAAACTTGCCCCTAAAGCAGATAACACACTGGGTTACCCCTCTGCTTTGCAGAGATGGGGGACTGTGGGTGTAGAAGCTGCATTGATATGTTGATTAGTTTTGCTTAACTGTTTTTCCCCTTCTCTCTCTTTCTCTTTTTTTTCTTGAGGCAATTGGGGTTAAGTGACTTGTCCAGGGACACACAGGCAGGAAGTGTTAAGTGTCTGAGGTCAGATTTGAACTCAGGTCTTCCTGACTTCAGGGCTGGTGCTCTATCCACTGCGCCACCCATCTGCCCCATCCCCTTGTTCTTTTTGAATTTTCTGTCCCATGGGATGCCTCACTGGGTAGGCAAAGGAGAAAGGATATTCATTTAAAAATGATGATGATATGACAGTGATGTAAAAACTACAGATATTGATCGAAATATATATATATACCTTCAAATGTTTGAGAGATTGGAGGGATAGAGTCGATAGGAGCTAAATGACAGAAAATGAGAGAAAGGAAAGAGTCAGATGCCAAAGTTTCAAATCTTAAGTTATTGGGTGAATTATAGAGTCATAGGCCAGTCCTATAGGGTAATTAAGAGATTCCCTAACTTCTCCTTTAATGAAAGTGTTTGGTGCTGCTCTCACAGGGAAGTGAAGAAGATATAATCTTTATTTGGTATGTGTGGGATTTCAGGTGCTCCAAAAACTTTCAGGTGGAGATGTCCTGGATGGTTGGAATTGGGGGTCTGAAGCTCAGAAATCTGTGGGCTGTCAGTAATTGTTTGAACTGTGAAATAAGATTTCCAAGTGAGAGAGTAGAGAGAGAGAAGAGAACAGGGTAGGGAGTGTGAAGAACATTTGCCTAAAGGGATGAGGAAGAGGATGAAGAACTGTGGAAAATGAGAAAAAGAAGTGTTTAATAGGACAGTCAAGTGGGGGGTTGGTATGGCACTGAATAAGTAAATTAACTTCGGTAGTATTGTTATTTTTATTTAATTGGCAGGGCCTATCCATGAACAATGAGCATATCTCTATTTAGATCTGTATTTTTGTAAAGCTTTTATCATCATATTCATATAGTTTCCATTTGTGTCTGGGTAGATAGACTCGAGTTTTTGATACATTTTCTAATTATTTTGAATATAATTTCCCTATCTTTTCCTGCTTTTTTTTGGGGGGGGGGGGGGGGGGACTTGTGGTAATATATAAGATATGTAACCTTGAGAAAGACCAAGAAATAGAAGTAAAGAAAGGGATTAGACTTCTGCCTGGTCTTAGAGGGCAGAGATGGGAAGAGCTTTAGCTTTGGAGGAGGTCCTGAGTTTGAATCCAACCCTATCAGGGGGTCCTTGAGCAAATATACTTCTGTAGGGCCAGCCCCGGTTTCTCATGGAACTGTCTGGGGGTTGGAAGGAGAAGGGAATAAGCACTTGTGGAGTTCTTGCCATGTGCCAGGCTCTGTGCTAAGCACTTTACAGTTATCTCATTTGGGGAACCCTGGATGAAGACATGGATGAGCAGAGAACTCCAGGTAGAGAGAAGCATTATCATGAAGTCATGGAAGGTCTCTCTCTCCCAGAGTCGGAGACTCTCCCCCGTGACCCTGGCCATTGTTAGGAGAAAATGCCCTCTTCTCACATGCCATGACTCTGCCTTTGGAACTGGGTTTGCCGGTGTTACGATCACATTTGGGGTATTATGGGATAATCAAAGAGGTTCATGGAAAATTAGAGCTGGAAGGAGTCTTAAAAGGAATAGATATGTAGCAGTAACTATGTGCCTGGAACAGACATTTATATAGAACCTACTATGTGCCAGGAATAAGCATTTTCATAATACCTATTGTGCGCCAGGTACTGGGTAAGTGCTCTTTAGAAATATTACCTCATTTGATCATCTAGTCTGGCCCCTTTAGATGACAGGGGAGGAAACTGAGTCAGAGAGGTGAAGGGACTTAGAATCCTGGGTTAAGAACTATAAAGGGCCCTAGAGAGCCTTGTAGTCAGTTCCTCCCTCCCTCCCTCCCTCCGTCCATTCCTTCCTTCCTTCCCCAGTACGGGCTCCATATCTTCTGCATCTTTGCCTCTAAGACAGGTGCTTAGTGGAAAGAACAAACTGGATCAGAAAATTTGGGTTTGAATCCGGGCTCTGTCATCCACGGACCGGATGATTTGGGCTCGTCGCTTCCCGTCTCCGATGCTGCTTTCTCTCCCAGGCCGGGCGCTGAGTGCTGGGAGTCCGGCAGATCCGAAGTAGCTCAGGCTTTGTTAGCCGGGGCCGGGCTCCCTGGAGCCCCCTCCCTCTGCCGGAATCACCCCCTCCTGCCTGGCTCCCTGATCTTTTGTGAAAAGGACAGGGCTTCACTTGAAATTTAGAAATGAGTGGCAAAGACATGCTGACCTACAATAAAGGGCAGGGAGTGCACAATGAGGGGCATGGGGGGAGTCCCTGGCACCGGGGGGCCTGCTCCTTTCTCCAGAGCAGGTCTGTGGGTGCACCTGCCGGTAAATGCAGAGCTCATTTGGGAGTCGGGCTGGGCGGGAGCCTGACTGATTTCTGAGCTAAGTTTGTCAGTCCTTTGCCCATCCTCCCACATCAATCATTTGGTCACCAAATGATTTCTTAGTGTTCTTTCTTTCTGGGCCAAACTCTCTTGTGTCTAGAAAAAGACAAATGTCAAGAAGATAGCTTTAGAACATGGAATGTCAGGGCTGGGAGGGGAGGGGCCCTAGAACAGGGGATGTCAGGGCTGGGAGGGGAGGGGGCTTAGAACATGGAATGTCAGGGCTTGGAGGGGGCTTAGAACAGGGGATGTCAGGGCTCAGAAGGACTTTAGAACAGAGAAGGTCTAAGCTGGGAGGGGCCAGTTATTCGACAAGCTTTTTCTCTGAGCCAGACATGGTGCTACCTCCTCAGACACAAAGAAAGACCAGAGGGTGTGGTCTGTGAGGCCTCCGAGGAGCCCCATGGGGGCAGGTACAGATGTTGGTGCTGGTATAGACAGTGGAAGGGAGGATCCTCTCCACCTTCGGAGGGAGGGGGGGGGGAGACCAGGAGCAGCTTCTTGTAGGAGCTGCTTTGGCCAGAGCCTGAAGGAGTCAGGGCAGCCAGGAGGGAGAGCCTTTCCTTCCTTCCTCCTTCCCTCCCAGGGCTGGGGAACAGTCAGAGCAGAGCCAGGGAGTCCAGGGGTCACAGGTGACAAGCAGGGGGAAGCCAAGGCCATTGTATTGTAGAGTAAGAAGAGGGGGGGATGGGTCAGAGAAGGGTCCAGCCTGTGATGGGTTAGTGCCAGAGACAGGATTTTGTATTCACCCTGGAGGTGATAGGGAGCCACTGAAGGTTACATGGCCTGGTCAGCCTGTGCCAGTTGGGTGAAGGATGGAAGGCATGGAGGATAGACTGGAGAGACTGAGGCAGAGGGGCCAATGAGGAGACCGCTGGTCACATGGGGGAGGCAGTGGAAAGATGGTGGGGGTGGGAGCAGAGAGGGGCGCGGAGAAGAGAATGGACCGTCTGAGCTCGGAAAGCTCTCGCCCTAGTTCGGCCCTGCCCCCCTTCATTTTAGGGGGCCCTTGGTGACTCCTCCAAAAGCAAAGGCTCCATTGGTGGAGCGGTGGGGAGGCGCCCCAAAGGGGTGCAATGCATCTTTTCTCAGGGGTTTCGGCATCGGGGACATAGACTCCAAAGTGGGCAGCTGCTAATAGGGGAATCTGAGGCATCCTTGGGACTGGTGGAAGGACGCCTTGTGGGGGGTTTGTGAGGGGGCGGCTCTGCCAGGTAAGGCTCCTATGCTCTGGGGGCTGTGGCCCCCTCCTCCCTTTCCTGTCCCCTGCCCACCAGGTGGGGAAAACAAAATTGTTTTATTGTTTTTTTTGAAAGAAGGGGAGGAGAAGAAGGAGAGATTTGGGGAGAGGAAAGAGTACCAAGGAAGGTTAGGAGTTTACCCCCAGTTTTTGACCCCAGTTTTTTCTCTTTTTGTCTTCCACTCCCACCTTCCATTTTCTTTTTGGTCATCCCCCCATCCACCGAAGTGGTTATTTGGAACAGTTTTATGTGTGACATACTGGGTCGGCAAGCCTCCAGGGAGTGAATCCATTATCACCATGGAAGCCCATGGAAGTATTTTTAGTGTGGTGGGCCAGGATGCATAATCGTTAACAGTTGTGGGAGGGGAGGCAGAATATTAACGAAGGAGAATGATCCAGGGGCCAGGGGGAAGGGAGCGGAGGAGCCGACAGGGCCAGGGCTGGGGGCTGGGGGTGCCGCCTGGGGCCCGGCCCACCTGGCCTGCAGAGCCTGCAAGGAGAAGCGGTGGCTGGCTGCTCGACTCCAGAGCCAGCCTTGCTCCAGAGGGACGGGTGCCCTTATCCAGGTGCGCGAGTCCTGGAAGGCCTGGCTTGTCTGGCCTGGAAAATGTGGCATTTCAGCTGGACAATCACGAGGGTCCTTCTGATGCTAGCACACTGTTCTATGGTGTTCTACATTCTCTGTCCCAGGGTCCCTTCTGGTTTTAATGCTGACATTCTGTGTTCCTGTTCTAAGCCCCTCCCAGCCCCAAATCCCTGCTTGGCCCCCCTCCTGCCCAATCCCCATTCTAAGCCCCCTCCCACCTCTGACATCCCTGCCTTGCCCCTCCTGCCCCGACACCGTTCTTGGTTCCATTCCCTGGAGGACCTTCCCCTGAGACTTTCTGGTGACCCCCAGCTCTGGCCCTCACTCGTTCCCTTGTAACACCCCGGGAATCGGATTCCCTTTCCCAGGAAAGTGCCCAGGCCTGTGTATTCGAGGTCCCCTCCGGTCTACTGTCGATGTTCCGAGGCTCTGGGGAAAGATGTCCTTTTCCCGTCCCTCCCGGGGTTGAGCGGGAGGAGCAAGAGAGGGAGGGCCAGGAGCACTCGGGTTTGGAGTTCAGCCCAGGGTGTTTGCTCTGCCCCCTGGAGTTTGTGGTAAACGGGTCTGGGCGCAGACGTGGGAGGCACTTTTGAGATTCAGAGGGAGAGAAAGGAGGGGGAACCCCTGAGTTAAAGCCAGGGGGGGGGGGGGGGGGGAGGGGGAGCACGAGGCTCAAAGGAGAGACCTCTGTGAATGTTAGAGAAAGGCAGAGGCGGGATGTGATCCCCGAGCTGCTGAGTGCCGAGCCTGCCCCGCCTCCCTCAGCTCTCCGGGGAGGACCCCGGAGAAGGCGCGCAGGATTCTGGCCCGGGGCCGCCCAAGCCCCCTTGTCCGTCCTGCCACGTGGCCGATGGGGAAACAGGCGGGGGGTCACGCGGATAATCGTGTCAGAGGCAGGAGCCGAATCCAGGTCCTGGGGCCGCCGAGCCCAGATCAGACTCGGGAGCCCTGGGGAGGGGGGCTTGGCCTCTGTCGAGTCCTCCCGGAGGGAGACGGCCCCGCCCCAAGGACCAGCCCAGGTGAGGGGGTGCAGACCCTCCCCTATTCAGGCCGCAGTGAGTGACCCCTTGCCCCCCAGGCCATCCCAGAAGGGGCCTTTCCGGGCTTGGTGACCTCAGTGACGGGGTCGCCGCCCGGGCTGGGGAGCGCCTCCGGACATCTGCCCCAGGGGCCGCTTCCTTTTGCCCCCTCGGGAGCCGCCCTCGGGGCCCAGTCCCACACGTGACAGCCCCGCCCCCCGAGGGCCCCTCCCGGCCGGGACCGCTGGGAGGCCGGCGCGCGTCCTTCCTAAAACGTGTCACCTCGAACTGGAACCCCCGTGTGGCCGGAAACCGGGTCACCTGGAACTGGAAAAGTGTGTCATGGGGCCCAGCGCTCCCCCCTCCCCCCGCGCTCCCTGCACCAGGGCCCAGCCCCTCCCTCCCTGCGGGGCCCAGCGCCCTCCCCGCGCTCCCCCTCACTCCCCGCGCCTGCTCTGAGCCCGGGACGGCGAGCACACAGCAGGCGTCTAATCAACGTCTGTCAGACCCCAGTGCTTGCCTCCCCCTGCGTCCCGAGCCCGAAGGGAGCTCCCCGGCCCCAGGCTCCCGTTTTACAAAGGAGGAGACCGAGCCCCAGAGAGGCTTGTGCAGGACCCTCGACCTGTCCTGGCCTTGCCCTCCCCTCGGGCCCTGCGGGTCAGCGAGGAGCGCCTGCGCCGGCAGCCGGGCTGCTTCCCCTCGGTCTTGGCGCCCCCTGGCGGCCCGTGGCAGCATCGCCTCCTCCCGGCGCCGCGGGGGCTGCACGTGCCCCTCACGCCTGCGCTCCGGGGCGTCGGACGCGGGATCTGAATCCGGGGCTTCTTGGCCCCGGGCCGGGCCTGGGCCCCGCGTACTCGGCTGCTGGGGCGGCGCCCCCTGGGCCGGAGGACTGGAGGGGGAAGTGAGACGCGTCACCTTGCAGGGACCGAGAGCCACAAGCGGTGTCCGCGGGAGCGCGGGTCTCTCCCCAGTAACTTCCGGCTCCTTCTCTCAGCTCCCGCTTGCAGCGGGGCCGGGGCGGCGGGGGCGGGGCGGGGCGGGGCGGCGAGCGGCGGGCGGGGCCGGGCGGGGCCGGGGCGGGGCCGCGGCGAGCGGGGGGCGGGGCCGGGGCGGCGGGGGCGGGCGGCGAGCGGCGGGGCGGGGCCGGGGCGGCGGCGGGCGGTGCCGGGGGCGGGGCAGGGGCGGGGCGGCGAGCGGCGGGGCGGTGCCGGGGCGGCGGGGGGCGGTGCCGGGGGCGGTGCCGGGGCGGGGCCAGTTCGAAGTGAGCGCGGGACAGGCCGCAGTGGCCGCTCCCTCCGGCACAAGGCGGGGCCGCCCAGGGGCGAGGCGGCAGGGAGGTGGAACAGGCGCCGGGAGCGGCGGGCGGTGCCGGAGAGCGGGCAGGCGGCTCCCGTCCCTCTGCCCAGTTCTCTCGGAGCTGGGGCCGCTGGTGCCAGCGCGCAGCTACAGCTCTTTCGAGACGCCGTCACGTCGGTCCGTGACCCAGACCTTTGGGGCCCCCTGGGCAGTCTCAGCGCCATCGGCGGGCGGGTTAGCGCCTCGGAGAAGTCTGCTGGACTCGCCGGTCAGCTAGAGTGAGGGGAAAGGTGCCAGCGCAGGGAAGCCCTGAGAGAGAGCGGACCTCGTAGCGGCTCCGGCGCCGAGGACTTAGCAGAGATCGTCACCATCAATGGAGCTTTTTAGAAATAGCCTTTTATCTACAAGTTCTGTGCGAGGGTGACTTTGCAGCGTCGGCAGTGGCCAGACCTCTTGTTCCAATTTCCCCTCCTTCCCCTCCCCCCTCCCCCCGATGGCAGCGTGACCGATACATGTTAAATATGTTAAAGTGTGAATTAAATGCAATCTAAGCAGACGCGTCCTAACAGTTATTTTGCTGTGAAAAAAAAAAAAAAACGGACTCTGAAATATTGTACACTTAGCCTGTGAAGGAAATAAGAAAATATGCAGGCGGGCAAAGATATGGGGGTTGGGGATTCTATGTAATGGTTCCTAGTCATCTCCCAGAGTCCTTTCCCTGGGCGTGGCCGGTTCCGTTCATTCCTGCTCCATTGCAAATGATTTGGTTCCTCTCATTGCTGGAGAGGCCACGTCCGTCAGAATTGGTCACCCCAGTCTCGTTGCCGTGTACACTGATCTCCTGGCCCTGCCCACTTCCCTCAGCATCAGTTCGTGTCAGTCTCTCCAGGGGTCTCTGAGATCATCCTGCAGGTCATTTCTTACAGAACAGTAATATTCCAGCACATTCATAGACCACGATTTATTCAGCCAGTCTCCCAGTGATGGGCAGCCACTCAGTGTCCACTTCCTGGCCACTGCAAAGAGGGCTGCCACAGACATTCGCGCACATCATGAATAGATCTTTTATAGGGAAAATCCAGTCTTGGGACTTTCTCAGGGAGACTGTGCAGGTAGAGATGGGAACTCGGAGGGATGAGGAGGAGGGGAAGTGCCAGGTAGCTCAGAGAGGTCAAAGAGGAGTTGGGTGGAGTTCCTGGATAACAGGATCCCTGTCTAAAGATAGGCTAATTAAGATCTCAAAGGGCATCTCCCCAGAGGTTGAGGGATGGACCACGGAGGATGGTAAAGAATTTCTTGCTCGCAATCACCCCATACAAGCAGGATAGTCTAGGAATGGATTACATCTGATAATTGCTGGTTGGACACATAGACACAAAACCATACATGGTCACCCATGAAGCACTTCAGAAGGAAAAAAAGTGGTTTTTCAAAAACTCTGGTATCACACCACTTAAACATTTCCAGGGCTCTACAACCAAAAATAAAATCCCTTGTTTGCCATCTAAAGCCCTTTATGACTTAGCCCCTGCCTACCTTTCTAGTGTTCTTACACTTGACTTCTACACACCCTATGGCTCAGTGACAAAGGTGTCCTTCTGTCTTTTGCACACGACACTCCATCTCCGACCAGTCCCTGCCTTTTCTGGGCTATCCCCAGGGCTTGGAATGCTCCCCCACTTGGCTTCTTTCTAGATTGAGTTGAAATCCTGCGTTCTACCAGAGACCTTTCCTCATCCCTGCTCCTCCTCACCCCCGTGTCTTTCCTCGGAGCTTACCTTCCATTTGTCTCATACATATCTCTTACACTTGCAGTCATGTTGTTTACTCCATTAGATTGTGGGTACCTGAAGGGCAGAGCCTGTGTTATTGCCTTTCTTTATATTCCCAGAGTGCCTGGATTGCTTGCTTAAGTACTTAATAAGTGCTTATTGACTGGTTGAGAAGAAATTCCTCATGGGAACTCTTCACACTGCTGAGCTCACAGGTCTAGTTTCATATGTAACTATATAATAAATTATATATATAAAATACGTATATATATATAATAAATTATATATGTACAACATGAAATTGTGGGGTGATGCTGGTTCCTAACGCTTAGGGGGAGTTCGAAGGAAGTTAGAAATTCTGGGCCAAATTTCTAGTCAGGAGAAAGTCTTCTAGCTATGGGGATGGCCTGTGCGTGAAGGAGGGGGGGGATGAAGCTCTATTTTCTTTGTTTGAAAATAAAACCATGGGGAAGATCTCATAACGTAGTGGTGAAGCGATAATGGGCAACATCTAAAGTCTTAATACAGAATAGAAATGCGAAGCAGGTTTGGGAGAGCATAATGGTTATGAGAATAGTATTAGAGTAATGGTCGGCAACATGAAACAATCAAGTCAGGTTACAAAGGTTTGCCACTTATTATGTGAAACAGCTCACGGGTAATCGAACAAGGCAGAGTCGTATCGATTAAGTAATTTGCTTTTGGGGGGAAATGACTTTTAAAGTCGCAGGGAGTGGAGGAACACAGGCAGGGTCTGAAGAATAGTTTGGCTGTCTAAGGATTAACACTGGACTCCAGCTTCACACCATTCTATGCTAACAAGATACTGGGAAAATTGACCTGATTATGATTATAACAGGAAAAAGATGGGTTCATTTTTAGTCATTCCTGAGAATAAGCTGGTTTAGAGTTTACATCAGTGGCAAAAGTGTTCAATCTGTAACCAGAAGTTCTGGGTTTGAATCTTGGTTCTGCTACCCACTAACTGGGTGATATTCGGCAAATGGTTTTCCTCTCTCTGAACTTCAGTTTCCTCATCTGTAAGTTGATGGGGTAGCCTGGGCATTACACACCTGCCATTGGGGAGGCCGAGGCCAGTGGACCGCTCAAGTTTGGGAGTTCCGAGCTGCAGGATGCTAAGCCAGTCAGGCATGTGCCCCCAATCCAGCACTGGTTTGGGGTGAGTCTCTGGAAGGGGAGGGTCAAGTGGAGCTGGTTAACGCTTCCATGGGATCAGTCTAGCTGGGACTGGGGGAGCCATCCTAACCACCAAGAGAGAGCAGCAGCAGCAAGGGTGGTGACCATGATGATGATGATGACTGGGCGGACTTAAAGCTTTGGCTCCAGCACTGGCTGTATGATCCTAATTTATATGACTATGGGTGAATCACTTTCCCTGTCTAAGAGGAGCACTGGGCTTGTGACTGATTCCGAAGGTCTCCTGCAGATCTCATCTCCATACCTAGAGCTCATTAAGCTTTCTCAGGTTCATTTGGTCCTCATCTTGTCAGACAAGTTGGGTGAGCCCATGGAGAAGAGAGAGAGGCCGCTGCAGCTCAGGAAAAGTCCCGTTAGGTTGGGGCAACAGTCTCAGCTCTGCTACCCCGTGACCTGGGATAGTCACCTCGGTTATCTCATTTGAAGAACGAGAGGATTGAACTAGATGACCTCTATGGTCCCTAACAGGAGCTCATTTTTCTTTGACTCGTTTCCACAGACTTTGACTTGTGACTGGACTCTCTGAATCTGGGTCTTTTGGCTGTATCAACCACTCTTTCTTAGCTAGAGACCTCCCATTGTTCTATTATTGGACTTTTTTGATTTTGTCCTTTCTTGTCTATTCAGCTGAGCTTCTCCCCCAGTCTCTCCCTCCTCCCTTTCCCCCAAGTTGTGCCTTTGCTTATCTCAGATCCTCTGCAGCCCGGAGGGTTTGTGGGCAAGGGCTGGCAGACCTCCCAAAGCAAGAATATTCTGCTCTTCTGAGCAGCGGGAGGGCTGGCCTCCGGCTTTGCTTGTGGAGAACTCAGAGCCAATCACATGCTGGATTTTGGTGAGGAGACTCTTGCTCAAGCGCTGTTGGCAAACTGGCTCCTGTAGGGGAGGGACGTGTCTCGGGGATCTATGGGCAACTCTACTTGGAGAGGAGAGGATGCTCTGCCAGTGAGGGAGGCCCAAGAGTCCAGGACTGAGAGCTGGAAGGGAGTGTGGGGTCAGTGAGTCCTGCTCTCTCGTTTTACAGAGGAGGAAAATGAAGCTCAGAGAGGGGAAAGAACTTGCCAATGTCACACAGCTTAGGAAGTTGTAGAACCAGGTCTTCTGTCTCCAAATCCAGTCCCTTTTTCTGCTACACCGATGGCCCTTAACCTGGGCAAGACTTTGGTAACTGTATTTTAACTGAATTGGTTTCCTTTGCAATCTTCCATATTTCACGTTCTGTATTTAACCACATGATCTTTAGGGACCTACCTGCTCCCAGACTGCCAGAGAGGTGGGTAACGCAACAAAAGGTTAAGAAACCTTTTCCTCAGGGAAGTACAAAGCTGGGAAAAAGTCTTTACAGCCACTGAACATAGAATTTATGAAAAATAAGAGCCTTCTTTTTGTGGCCCCAAAAGATTGGAAATTGAGGGGATGCCCATCAAATGGAGAATGACGGAACAATTTGTGGCACATGACTGTAATGGAATAGTATTGTTCTATAAGAAATGATGAGCGGCAGATTTCAGAAAAATCTGGAATTATACAAACTGCTGCAAAGTGAAGGGAGCAGAAGCAAAAGAATATTGTATGCAGTGACAGCAGTGTTGTGCAGTGATCAACCCTGATAGAGTTGGCTTTTCTCAGCAATGCAATACAAGACGATTCCAAAGGAGTTATGATGGGAAATGCTGACCATGGCATGTAGTTGCCTTCACATTGTTGTTTTCTGAGTTTGTCTGAATTTTCCAATGAAGAAATTAAACCATTACTAGTCATTTGGAAAAAATGCTCTAAATCACTGTTGATCAGAGAAAAGCAAATTAAGACAACTCTGAGGTACCACTACACACTTCTCTGATTGGCTAGGATGACAGGAAAAGATAATGACAAATGTTGGAGGGGATGGGGGAAAACTGGGACACTGATGCATTGTTGGTGGAGTTGTGAAATGATACAACCATTCTGGAGAGCAATCTGGAATTATGCCCAAAGGGCTGTCAGACTGTGCATCCCCTTTGATCCAGCAGTACCATTATTGGGTCTGTATCCCAAGGAAATCATAAAGGAAGGAAAAGGACTCAAACAGCTACATAGACACTTCCTGATGTCATGGGACTCTGATAATGAGGGACAATCAACAAATTGTGAGTAGAAATAACTACCCACTGGGTATTCAGTTCCAAATGAGCAATGTAGCTCCTTCCTCCCTCCTTCCCTCCCTCCCTTCCTCCCTCCCTTCCTTCTTTCTTCCCTTCCTCCCTTCCTTCCTTCTTTCCTTCTTTCTTCTCTTCCTCCCTTCCTTCCTTTTTCGCTTCCTTCCTCGCTTCCTCCCTCCCTCCCTTCCTTCTTTCCTCCCTTCCTCGCTTCCTTCTTCCCTTCCTTCTTCCCATCTTTCTTTCTTCCCTTCCTCCCTTCCTTCCTCCCTCCCTCCCTTCCTTCTTTTTTCCCTTCCTTCCTTCCTTCTTTCCTTCCTTCCTTCCTTCCTTCCTTCCTTCCTTCCTTCCTTCCTTCCTTCCTTCCTTCCTCTCTCCCTCCTTCCCTCCTTCTTTCCTTCCTCCCTTCCTTCTTTCTTCCCTTCTTCCCTTCCTTGCTTCCTTCCTCACTTTCTTCCTCCCTTCCTTCCTCCTTTCCACCCTTCCTTCTTTCCTTCTCCCCTTCCTTCTTTCCATCCCTCCAAGAGGGCTCAGAGTAAGTATAAATAGCAATTGTTTCTGTTTTGGCCAGAAACCCCAAGAGTCTTTCCCTTCCAGTTTGATTTGTTTTTAGTTTTTGACTATGTAAAAGGCCACTCTTTGCCTCAGTTTTTATCCATCACTGAATGGGTGTTGCCTCAAACTAAGCCCTAAAAAGCCCTTAGCTTAAGCAGGACAAGGCCTCCCCCTGCTGCCCTGATCTGTGTCTGGCCACAGGACCCGGATGACTGGAGAAGGTGAAACTGGTGCCTTTTCCCAGTCCCTCTTCAATTAACTCCAGTTCACTCCCACTTCTGGCCGGTTGTAACCTTAGAAAGCAGAGTCTAAGTCAATTAGAGGGTTTGAAAGTAGTTTTTTAAAATAAATTTTCTATAAATTTTTTTCCAATTTAAAAACAATTTTTAAATATTTTATTTGTGTCAGTTACCAAGCAAAACAATTTTTTAATATATTTGTCTGTAAAATTTTGAGTCATGTGGCACCTCCCTGATGCCATGGTCCTCTCTGAGAATGAAGGACAAGGCCCTCTGAGGGCCTTGGTTCCTCCTCTGTGAAATGGGAATGGAGGCTGAGCCACACGGTTTCCACGCTTCTTCCAGAGGCACTGTGGGAATCACAACATTTGGTCTTTGGCTTTCCTGCTCCCCCTGGCACTGCACAGCTCCCACCCCCCTCTCTCCACCCATCCCACTGGCAGATAAAATAATCAGCTAATGGCTTAGTAGGTGTGTGAAGAGCTTAATGTTTTACAGGGTGGCCCTTGGGGGCCTGCCTTAACCCCAAGGGGCCGCTTTTTTTCATTCTGTGCTTTTAGGAAAGAAAGCTTTTCCCTGTGTCCCTGAAGTAGTTTTGCTGGATCAGGGGAAAGAAGGTCCTCACCACAGCCTTCCTGCCCTCCCTCCATCCCCTTCCTTGTCTTTTTCTGCTCAGCTTTTCAAGCTGGGATGGCCCAGAGCCAAGTGTTAACCCCATAACCATAAAATCATGTGAAGGGAGAGTGTTTCCTAGTGGCCCTGGACTCTCTGTGCCCTGTTATCTGGCGGCGTTGCCCCACCTCCCCGGGTAGAGGGAGGGATACCAGGGAGTAATCCCAGCTGAAGAATCCCTGGGGCACAGAGACCTCCGGCATCGGGGCTAGCCCAGCGTGGGGTCTCTGGGAAGGACTGCCTGGGGTCCCCCACACAGGGGGAAGAACGCACTTATTGAGCCGATTCCCAGCATGCTCTCAAGTATAGCGGATGTGGAGGTCTCCCTGAGCTCTCAGGGGGCTGGTCAGTAGAATTCAAAGCCTGGCTGACTGGGAAGGCCTTAAGCACAGGGCTGGCCCCCCAGCCCCGAGAGCATCCAGCCAGATGGAGCTTTGTGAAGAGCTTGCAGACATTTCCCCATTGGGGCTGCACTCTCCTCCTCCCCCTCCTGCGACCTTCCCAATGAGTTATCTTCCATCAACTCAACATAAATCTTGAATATATCGAGTTATTTCTCTGTTGTCTCCTGCATTTGATCTTAATCTCCTTAAGGTCCCATTTGTGCCTTAGCATAGTAGGTGCTTAATAAATGCTTGTTGACTAATGGCCTGACTGTAGATGTCATTATTCCTATTCTATTTTATTTGTGTTGCTGAGGCAGTTGGGGTAAAGTGCGTCTCACCAAGGGTCACACAGCTGGGAAGTGTTAAGTGTCCGAGATCAGATTTGAACTCAGGTCCTCCTGACTTCGGGGCTGGGGCTCTAACCAATGCACCACCAGCTGCCCCCATTATTCCTATTTTTAAAATGAAGAAACTGAGCCCCAGGAGAATGAAGTGAAGTGCAAGGTCATAGAAGGTCATTGAATTTCAGAGCCAGATGGGACCTTGAAGATCGTTGAGTCCACCCAAACCTGAGAGAAGGCAGCAGCCCTGGTAGGTGGCCATGCAGCCTGTGCTTGAAGACCTCTGGGGACAGGGAGCTCACCACCGTGCCTAGCAGCTGGGGTGCTTCTGGACTCAAGCCCAAATTGGCCTCATGGCCATTCCCACCCATGTTCTTGATTTCCTCTTCTGGGTCAAATAGAGTCTCGCTCCTCTCCCACGGGAGGACTCCTTCTCTTTTGGGCAGGCTCGCAGATTCTGCTCAAGGCTTCCATAAACAGCCGAGTCCAGAGCTCACAGAAACCAGGGGCAGAGCTGCCGGGGCCCATCTGCTGCTCTTACAGAAGAGGAGGCCAGGGCGGGAAGGGGGCTCACCCAGGATCACCTGGCTCATGGAAAGGGGGTTTAAGGTCACTGAGGAGTGCTCCTTTCCTCCCATGATCCTCTTGTGGCTCCAATGGAAGGCCCTTCACTACCCTGGCTCTCTGTTCTGCAAATAGCCCCAAACTTCTCCATGGCCTTCCTAAAATGTAGCCGGAGTTGAACAGGTGCTTCACCAGCTTAGAGGCAGGGCAGAGCTCAGAAGGACCCTGGGTCTGTATGCTGGGACTCGACTGGAAGGTTGGTTTGGGTCTTTTTGGCTCTACCTCATGGCCTTTCACAGTCCCTTGGATATACTAGGGAGTCATACAGGAAAGGGAATGAGCGTTCACGGAGTACCTACTGTGTGCCAGGGAAGCACTTAAAAAACCCAATTATTTTCTCATTGATTTTCACTATAATCATTGGAGGAAGCTGTTATTAAACCAACCCTATTTTATAATTGGAAACAGAGGCAGAGAGAGGGAAAGTGACTCAGTCACAACTAGTGAGGCTTATAGGGTGGATTTGAATTCAGTCTTCCCGACTCCGGGCCCAGACTCTCTCCCTAGCGGCAGCCAGGATGTTCCAGACACTTTGCCTGGAAATTGTTTTCATCCTCAGGGAGCTTGTGTTCTTCTGGGAATTTGCGTGTCTCTGTGTTCAGATGGAACCCATTTGAACAGTGCTTATTAGCCCCTTAAGGCAGCGGGGGCACATCCCTGCCCTCAAAGAGATTTGTTCTTAAGCTGGGACACCATGGGCGCATCCTTAATGCACATGAGTTATTAAGAAAATAAACCAGGTGATGGGGGAAGGGCCCCAGCCCTGGAGTGGGGAAGGAAGGGGAAAGAGCTGGACCTGCAGCTTGAAAGAGAGATGGAGTCTGGGGAGGGGGGCCCTTCCAGGCCTGGAGCCTGCCCAGTGCAAAGGCACAGCTTAGATTCAACAAGGTGCATGCAGTTCCTTGCCCCCGGGGGGAGCTGAGGGGGACATCGGCTTAGAACACCTAGTTCCAAAAGCTGCTGATGGGGAGCTTCCCTCTCCCTACTGGGTGTGGGCTGGCTCACTCATACCCCCTGTGGTCTCTGGGAGCTGTCAGCCTGGGCTCTTCCCGGGCTGCAGAGAACTTGGAACCAAGAGAGCTGGATCTGGCCCCGGGCCCAAACAGTCTGGCACTGGGGTGGCCAGGGATGCCCTGGAGAGGAGAACCTCACTCTGCCAGGTGAGCAGACAGCTAGGAAGTCAGTCTTCCTTCCTTCCTTCTTTCCTTCCTTCCTTCCTTCCTTCCTTCCTTCCTTCCTTCCTTTCCTTCCTTCCTTCACCTTCCTTCCTTCCTTCTTCCTTCCTTCCTCCTCCTTCTCTTCCTCCTTCCTTCCTCCCTCCTTCCTTCCTTCCTTCCTTCCTTCCTCCCTCCCTTCCCTTTCCTCCTTCCTTCCTCCTTCCTTCCTCCTTTTCCTTCCTTCCTTCCTCCCTCCCTTCCTTCCTCCTTTCCTTCCTCCCTCCCTCCTTCCTCCCTTCTCCCTTCCTCCTTCTTCCCTTCCTTCCTTCCCTTCCTTCCTTCCTTCCTCTCCTTCTCTCCCTTCCTTCTCTCCTTTCCTCCCTCCTTTCCCTCCTTCTCTCCTTCCTTCCTTCTTTCCTTCCTTCACCCTTCCTTCCTTCCTTCCTTCCTTCTTCCTTCCTTCCTTCCTTCCTTCCTTCCTCCCTCCTTCTCTCCCTTCCTTCCTCCTTTCCTCCCTCCCTCCGTCCTTCTCTCCTTCCTTCCTTCCTTCCTTCCTTCCTTCCTTCCTTCCTTCCTTCCTTCCTTCCTTCCTTCCTTCCCTCCCTCCCTCTACCACTCCCTAGCTTCTCAGCTTCACCCCTGGGTCTCTTTATTCTCACCTGTCAAATGTCGGAGTTGGAATATAGCATCTTCCACACCCCCTACAACTCTGACATCCTGCAATCTGTAGTCAGAAAAGGGCGGCTCATCGTGGGCTGGGAAGACTTCCTGGAGGAGTAGGTGGTATTTGGCTTGGACTGAATCCTTGAAGAACAGGTAAAATTTATTAAAGTAGGAGAAAGAGGGAGGGAGGTAAGGGTGGACTTGGTGGAAAACCTCCCCTAGGGCTAAAGAGACAGGAAACAGCACTGGGAAAGTTAGAGCTGGTAAAAATTAAATAGGAAACCCAAGAGAGTCCAGGTTAATTTTTGAATTTCATCTGGAACCAGCCCAGTTCCATGGCCAATGGTTAACCTCCTTGGCCCCTTCTTTTAGGAAGTTCCTCTTCTCGGTCTGGGTCAGTGCTTACAGAAAACAGAGTTCTAGTGACTGAGCAGGCTCCCTGGGAGAACTTCTGGCCTACAGAGGCCCAATTGTGCTCAAAGGCCCCACCTGAGTTCCATCCCCTCCCTGCCAATTGTTGGTCGATTCTCATTTATTCATTGACTCCCAAGTGTAGACCCCGGGCTGGCTCCCTGGATAGAAGGATCATAGAGTTATTGAGTAATTTGCCATAGAATTGTGTAAGTGCCATAAAATCATAGAATCATAAAATCATAGAATCATAAAATCACAGAATCATAGAATCATAAAATCACAAAATCACAAGAGCATCATTAGAACAACATTTATAAAGCACTTAGAGTTTGCAATGAGCTTTACAAATATTACCTCATTTTATCTCCACAAGAGCCCATGGAGGCGGGTGCTGTCACCCCCATTTTCCAGTTGAGGAAACTGAGGTGAAGGCAGCTATAGCACCAGAGTGCATAGAATGCCGTGGCCTGGAGTCAGGAAGTCCTGAATTTGAACTGGCCTCGTACACTTAACTAGCTTAATCACCCAGTTTGCCTCAGTTTCCTTCTCTGCAGAGTGACCTGGAGGAGGACATGGCCAACCACTCTGGTATCTCTGCCAAGAAAACGCCAGATGGGCTTGTGGAGATGACTGAGCGATGACAGAAACCTTTCTGAGCCTCCCTCTGAGATTGCCTCCCGTCTCTTCCTCTTCTCTCTCGGGACCAGCTCTTTTCCTTCTGTCTCCCCCATCAGACTGTAAGCTCCTGGAAAGCAGGGACCTTTCTTTTGTCTGTCTTTGTGTTCCCAACACCTGACCCTTAGTAGGCCTTGAAGAAATGCTTGTTGCCTTGACTTGACCAAGCGAGAACTAGCCTAATCCTGCTGTAAAGCACATTAATTGACACGAGTTGAGGAAAGCCGAATGGCTCAGAGAGAAGAGCTGGTGTCAGAGGCGGTTTTTCTGGAAGTAGACAAAGCCAGGAGGAGCGAAGGTGAGGACACGGGAAGACTGACGGACTCCTTGGCGGGTTTGGAGAGCAGCCATATTGGCCCAGTACCAAGTTCCTGGAAATATGGAAGGCAACCACCAGGTGACAAACGGAAGCTCTTGAGAAATCCAAAGGGCCAATGAGAGCCTTTTCCTGACCGCTCTAAAGCAGACAGCTCCGGAGATGGGGAAGATTTCCTCTCCTAGGGAAAAGAGCCACATGGGATGCCCGAAGAGATGCTGTTATGATCTCTTGGGCTAATGGGAACAACTTGGAGGCAAAATGAACGCCCGTCCTTTGGCTGGACTCTCTTAAGTCGTCCCAGGACTGGGCTGCCCTCAATTCTCCCAACCGCAGTGTCTTTGGAAACCAGACTGGGATCGCCCAGGGCTTGCGTGATGAAAGGCTCGGGGCCAGAAGCCCGCCAACTCCATCAGCCCTCGGTGAGCGGCCCCGGGGGTCCCAGATGAAGGTGGGGACCGTGCCCGCATCACCAGAGAGCAGCCAGGGCTTCAGTGGCAGCCTTGGAAATCCAAACGGGTAGTGGCAGGAGACCCCGGGTTAGGGCTGGAGGTGAGGGCTGGCAGTGGGCAGTGCCGAAGGAGAAGCGGACTCCAGCACTCCCCAGGAGCGGAACTAACGGACCCTGACCCCAGATCTGCTCTTCCCTGGGCCGAGCCGCCCCAGCGACCCTGGGGGTCACCCCCTCTGGACACTGTCCCATTTACCGACGGCACCCAGAACCGGACGCAGTGCTCCCCAGGGAGCTTCAGGTCCCAATCTTGGGCTTCCAAGTTAGGGGGCGATGGATTCCAATATAAGGAGGAGCTTCCTACTTACTGGAAATGTCCAACAGAGAGTGAGTCAGGCAACAAGCATTAAGCACCTGCTGTGTGCTGGGCACTGTGCTAAGGGCCAGAGATGTAAACTAAAGCAAAAACTGTCCCTGCTTTCGGGGAACTCACAGTATGTAAACAATTAAGTGACTATGTACATTTACAGTATATGTGTCTGGATGTACATATATTATGCAACATATGTATGCATAATGTTATAACTATGGACAAATACAATGTATTTATATATATATATATATATATGTCTATATGTATTATGCCAACAATTATATACATATACAACGGTTTATATATGTTTATATATAATACTCAATAGTAAACATATATATGTTTATAATACATATAAACCTATTAATTTCTAGTTTGTACAAATATGTAGAACACATACACAGATGTATATCCACATATATGCACATATACACGCTCACATTATTCGTACATACATATAGATAAAGAAAGAAAGAAAGAAAAAGAAAGAAAGAAAAAAGAAAGAAAGAAAGAAAAAGAGAAAAAGAAAGAAAGAGAGAGAGAGAAAGAAAGAGAAATAAATAAACAAATATAGATATTATGGCAGGAAGCTGATCTCAGAGGGAGGGTGCTACCGGTAGGGAGGACAAGGCTAGGTTTCCCGCAGAAGGTGGGGCTGCAGTGCTCCGGGGAAGCCTGGAAGGGACAAGGGAGGGACTTTCAGGCACAGGAGACAGAGAGTGACCAGGGAGAGGGACCAGAAGTACCATCCTGTGCCAGCAGCAGCCGGGAGACTAAGCAGACCCCAGATGTGGAGAGAGGGAGGTTGGTGAGGGAAGGCTGGGAGGGCAGGGATGGAGCCCAGGTGGGGAGGATTTCTGTGTGATCCTGGTGGGGGAGGGGGACAAGGGGCCATTTGGGCTGCCTTGGTCAGATCTGTATTTTAGTTCGCCATTTCCTTCCCCAGCTCATTTTTCTAGATGAGGAAACTGAGGCAAGCAGAGGAAAGTGACTTGCCCAGGATCACCCAGCCAGTAAATGGCTTAAGTGTCCGAAGCCAGATTGGAACTCAGGAAGAGGAGCGTCCTGGAGTCCAGGCTGGGTGTTCGGTCCACTGTGCCTCCAGCCGCCCCTCAGGGAAGGGGGCAGTTCTGAGGAAATCGTTATTTGGGCTTCTTTAGTTGGGATTCTCCTCCTTTTTGGGTCTCTGGGGCACCTGATTCTTAAAAGCCCCCTGAGGTTGTAGCCTGGGTCCAGGGCTCTCAGCCCTGACATCTCCCATTCCCCACCCCGTACCCCCTAACTCAATTCGCCTTTTGTCTTGACTCAGGTGCAGAAACATCTTGGACCAGTCATTTTTAGTGAATCCATACTAGCTCCAGTGGTCCAGGTGTTTTTTTTTTTTTTTTTTTTTTGAGTGTTCACAAACCATCCCTTTAACAATTTGTTCCGACACTTGGCTGGGGATTGACATTAAATGACCATAATTCCTAATAAGATAAAATACCCTAAATTACCCAATTACCCAGATTCCTCTTCTCACTCTTTTTGAAAGTCAGAATGACATTTTCTCCAGTCCTTTGCATCCTCTTCCTTCCTCCGTGATTCCTCAAAGATCAGCAATGGTGACTCGAGCATGATGTTACTTGTCTTTCCTTCTTGACTAGAACCAAGGGCATCAGGAGGGTTATAGCTGGACTTGGGTGAAGTTATCTAGCTCTCAATAGATTCGTCTAGGAGGGGAAGAAGGGGGAGGGAAGAGAGATTTATTAAGCACTTCCTGTGTGTCGCGGGCTGTGCTGAATGCTTTACTGATATTATTTCACTTGCTCCTCACCACAGTCCTGGGAGATAGAGGTTCCCACTTTATATTTAAGAAACTGAAGCAAGCGTCTTGCCCGGAGTCACTCAGACAGGAAATGTCTGAGGGCAGAGAATGAAGAAATGGAGGAAGGGATATCACAGAAAAAGAAATCCTTGGGGTGTAGATGGAACAGCCATTCTTCAGGGCTTCCAGGAAACCTCAAGATGAAGTGGTGAATAAAGAACGAATGGGCAGTGATCCAGAAAGGCAGCCAGCAGGCAGCCAGAGCGGTCCTGAGGGCTGAGAAAGCTTTGTGGCCCCTATGTGCAGTTCAATTTCTAAGTATATTAAATACTTATATTTAATATGATTTAATCTTTATTTTTAAAATATTTTAATAGAAAATACTTATATTCAGATATTGGTGTTAGGTGTGGGGAAAGAGACAAATAGTTCTTTTTCATTTGTTTGTTTGGTTTTTTTCCCTGAGGTAATTGTGGTTATGTGACTTGCCCAAGGTCACATGGGTAGGAAGTGTTAAGTGTCTGAGGTGAGATTTGAATTTAGGTCCTCCTGACTTTAAGGCTGCGCCACCTAGCTGTCTTCCTTCCTTTCCTTCCTTCCTTCCTTCCTTCCTTCCTTCCTTCCTTCCTTCCTTCCTTCCTTCCTTCCTTTCCTTCCTTCCCTTCCTTTCCTTCCTTTCCTTCCTTCCTTCCTTCCTTCCTTCCTTCCTTCCTTCCTTCCTTCCTTCCTTCCTTCCTTTCCTTCCTTCCTTCCTTCCTTCCTTCCTTCCTTCCTTCCTTCCTTCCTTCCTTTCCTTCCTTCCTTCCTTCCTTCCTTCCTTCCTTCCTTCCTTCCTTCCCTTCCTTCCTTCCTTTCCTTCCTTCCTTCCTTCTTCCTTCCTTTCCTTCCTTTCCTTCCTTTCCTTCCTTTCCTTCCTTTCCTTCCTTTCCTTCCTTCCTTCCTTCCTTCCTTCCTTTCCTTCCTTTCCTTCCTTCCTTCCTTCCTTCCTTCCTTCCTTCCTTCCTTCCTTCCTTCCTTCCTTCCTTCCTTCCTTCCCTTCCTTTCCTTCCTTTCCTTCCTTCCTTCCTTCCTTCCTTCCTTCCTTCCATCCATCCATCACAGGGCCTTGGTGATAGCACCCATTCCTCCTCCGCCTCCCTACCTCATGTGACCGCATCCTGGAGTGTCTGACCTGGCAGATTGTTTGGAAGCCCAGCACCCTCTCTTTAGAGAGTCTCTCTCAAGCGCCTCCCAGCCCTTGGCCTAGGACTCTGACAGACCTCGGTGCCATTAGGCCCACTGCAATGGTGAGCTGATGAGCTGGCACCGTGGTTAGGGTCCTTCCTCTCTGAGTCAGTCAGGAGCCTCCCAGGCGGCATTAAGGCAGCTTGCGACAGTCCCCAGCTCTGAGACCCAGGCCAGGGGGGCTTCTGATACTTAGGGGGACCACCCACTTCCTCTCTAGGACCCAAGGGCCTTAGGCAGGAAAGCTAGGGGCCCTATGAGGTGCCGCCTCTCCTGCTGACTGGGGACTCTTTGGCCACCTCCTCATCCCTCTCCATATTGTGGGCAGTGATGGGAAGGGGGCGAGGGAGCCAAGCCCAGGGGCCGCACTGGCAGGATCCCACAGGTGTCCCTTCCAGCTGCCTCATTTTATGCAGCCAAGGACCAGAGCTGACTTGGCCACAGCCGTCTGGCCAGTGTGAGCACGGGTCTTCTCCGGCACCATTCACTGAGCCAGCTGTGCCCGTGTGTGCCCGCCCTGTGCCAGCGCCATGTGCAAGTGAACCCGGGCAGCAGCAGTCCCACACAGGGTGCAGCTCGGCCTTTCTCACCCACACTCACAAACACACTTGGGAGGAGCCTCTGCCTTGGAGCCAGAGGCTCTGGGTGCAAATCTTGCCTCTGGGACCCTGCCCAAGGGCCTGACGCCCTTGGGGTCTCAGCTTCTTGAACATGAAGGAGCTGGACTCTCCAAGCCCCCTTGCAGGCTGTCTAGGTGCTGGGACGCCCCCAACACAATCACCCAGACACAGTCATACAAGACAACACTCAGACAAGACAACACACCCCAAGATAACAAAATCACACAAGACACACAAGACAACACAACCTCGCAAGAACACCATTCCAAGACAGCACACAATCACACAAGACAACACACTCATATAAAAACAATTCTAAGACAACACACAGTCACACAAGACATTTACTCAGACAAGATAACACATCATCAGAAAATACAGCCACACAAGAACACCATTCCAAGATAGCACACAATCACACCAGACACACAGTCACATAAGACATAACACTCAGACAAGACAACATGTCACAAGATAACACAGTTACACAAGACACACAAGACATCACAACCTCACAAGAACACCATTCTAAGACAACACACATCAGACACACACAACCACACAAGACATACAATCACATCAGATAACACAATCACACCAGACACACACAATTACACAAGACAACACACTCATACAAGAACACCATTATAAGACAACACACAATCACATCAGATAAACAATCACATAAAATACCCCCACAATCATACAACCATACGAGGCATACAATCACCACTTCCCTGTCCTCTCCCCACATGGCCCACAAGGGTGAACCCTGCATTTGTCCCGACATATCACACAGACAGAGGGGCTCCGATGACTGGTTTAAAGTGACAAAGACTGAGGGGGTCACCCCCCCACACCTCACACCTGGAGGCGGGGATGCTGCAGGCGGGCTCTTGGCCCTGCTCCCACTGGGTCTCTGGGGGCTGTCAGAGCAGTTTGGGGGGACTGGGAGGGAGCAGCTGTCGGGGGCAAGGTCCCATCACTGACCTGTTTTTCCCAGGATTCTCAGGGGGTCTGTGGTGGATATGGAGCTAGCGATGACCCAGGCACACAGATCGATGCCCTGAGCCCCAGGAATGAGCTAGATTTGGGGGAATGAGGGAAGGAAGGAGTTAAATAAAATGGGGGGTAAGTCTGACCCCCCCATGCTGCCTTTGGGCAGTTCCCAGCCTCCGTAGTCAGAGATGCGAGTCCCGCTGTTGACATCGCCTATGTGATCTTAGGCAATTGACTCCTTTATTTCTCTGGACCTCAGTTTCCCCACCTGTAAAATGAGGGGATTGCACTAGAAGGCCTCTGCATTCGTGGCCCCAGCACTTCCCGTGTAGTTTGGACTCGGGGGGGGGGGTCTCAGCTCAGGCAAGTTTTGGGGAAGGGAGAAAAGACTCTAGGGATGCTGGGAAGGGCAGAGGTGACAGTCATGGGCAGTTATCTGATGGAAGTGGAAAGGGGCTGGGAACCTGGGGGGGGGACCTGACCAGCAGGGAGCATGCCCAGGGTTATGAATGGTATTATGCCAGGAATAATTAGGGAGTTCTTCCCTGGGGTCTTTCCTTCCTTCCGTTCTTCCCTAGGCAGCCCCTGAGTAAGGGGGCGGGTGTCCCCCTCTGGCACTTGAGGCAGCCCCAGCCCCACCCAGGCTCCTCCCAGGCACACGGGGCCCTCCTTTCTTCCCAGAACTGCCCCACTTCAGAGCTGGCAGGCCCCTTGCTCGCTGGGCTTGGCCTCCCATTCTGTGTCCACAGTCCCATGATTCACATGCAAAGGGGATTCCCGCCACTGCCCCACCCCTGCTCCCCCTGACCAGAGCCCTCAGGCAAAGGGGAGCTCACTCCTCCCAGAGGAAGCCCATGGTCTTTACCGGGGATCAAACCCCAGTGGCTGCTCTCACCCCTTCCTCCCCACTCTGGGACCAAGCACACCTGTGGGAATCCCCCCTTCTAGGTCAGTCTCTTTCCCCTCAGCAAACCTGCTCTCAGGCAGGCTCTGGGAAAGAAGGTTGGCCCTGGGTTCAAAGCCTGGCCCTGCCAATTGCTACCTGTGACTTTGGGCAAGTCACGTCTACCCTCTGAGCCTCAGTTTCCCCATCTGTGAAATGAGGCGGGGGGGGGTTGAGAGCCTCTGAGGTCCCTTCCAGCTCTACAACTCAGAGTCCATGACCTCCCTGGACCTCTGTGTCCTCTTCTGTAAAAGGAAGCAGTTGCACTGCAGGGTCTATGAAATCCCTTTCAGCTCGGTGAGCCGGTGACCTCATTTACACTGAGACGTGAATGACTGCTAGCATGATTGCGGGGGACAAAGTCTGAAGCCCATAAAAAGGGGCTTTAATGGTGACTGCATGGGAGGAATCCGAGGGGCTGCTTAGAGCCACGAAGCGGGCACCTGCCCTAGACAGGTGAGCTCACCCTTGGACCCAGCCCAAGGCTCTTCCGGCACTGAAGACTGCCCTTGACTCACACTCAAGGAAGTGGGAGTGGAGCTCCCTCCTGGGGAAACCCCAAAGCCGCCCAGCTAGCTCCCCGCTGGGCCACATCCTGGACCAGCCACTCGGGAGACTTTCCTCCTTTGAAAAACAAAACAAACCCAAACCAGTTCCACGCGGTGCCCTGAAGCCTTTCCATTTCCCATCACACTCATTTCTGGAAATGCTGCGGGTCCTCGCCCCAATGAGCCGCTGCTCCTGATGACGAAAGGGCAAAAAACCAAATCGCCGGGCTCTGGGACTAGTCTGCCAAGGGGTGCACCCTTCTGCGCCCACAGTTTCTCACCTGCCTCGGAATAATAACCATCGCAGCATTTACACAGCAATTTAAGGTTTATAAAATGCTTTACAAATAGCATTAAATTGTGTTTGTAATGCTATTATGAATATACAAATTTTATTATTACAACATATTCACATGAAAACCCTGGGACGTAGCTCTTATTATTTTCTCCATTTTTCAGCGAATAAAACTGATAGAGATAAAGTGACTTGCCCAGAGTCACACAGCCAGGAAGTGTCTGAGGCTTTTCGTGAAACCAGGCCCAGCCTTCTGTGCAATACGGGGCCCCCAGCTGATGCATCTTCATTTCTTCTCCAGGCTCCATAATTAGTTATTGCACTTCCTCATTTTGGTTTCATTTTAGAGTTCTTTTCATTTGCCTAATTGAAATTACTCTGCACTTTGACCTCTTGCTTTCACTGACTTGTGAATGCAGTAGTTTTTAGGAGTCTTGGGTTATTGATTTCCTCTGGATTCCTTTCTTTGATTGCTTATGTTGCTGTCATATTCCATCATATTTTATGGCCAATTTTTTTTTCAGTTGTCTGCCAACTGATGGGAAACCTACTTTATTTCCGGTTTTTGATTACTATAAAAAAGTGCTTCTCAGGGGCAGCTAGGTGGTGCAGTGGTTAGAGCAGCAGCCCTGAAGTCAGGAGGACCCGAGTTAAAATCTGACCTCAGACACTTAACACTTCCTAGCTGGGTGACTCTGGGCAAGTCATTTAACATCAATTGCCTCAGCAAAAAAAAAAAAAAAAAAAAAAAAAAAAAAAAAAAAAAAAGTGCTTCTTTCTGAATATTTTGGTGTAAATGGGATCTTTCTGTCTTTTACCTTTTTTGGGGAATCTTTGGGTCAAAAGGTATGGAAACTTTAATGACTTTTTAACCTAATTCCCAATTATGTAAATGTTGTCCAGAATGTTTGGACCCAATAGGAGCTCCAGTTAGACAGTCAACAAACATTTGGTGTAGTCTCTATGCCAGGCACTGGGGATGGGGATGGGGGGGGGGGGACATGTGGTTCCTGCCCTCAAGCACCTCAGTCTAGAGGTGGAGACAACAGGTAAGTAACTAACTATGTCAACTGGACCAGAACTGGCCTCTAACCTGTGGGTGGGTGGAGCCAAACGAACCAGGTTGGAGACAGGAGAGCCAGGACACAAACAGAAGCTTCATTTCAGTGAGGAAAACCTTGCAAACAAAGACGCCTGTGCCAGTAGAGACAGGAGAGTCAGGACACAGGCAGAAGCTTAATTTCAAAGTGAGGAAAACAATTTGCAAGCAAAGACACCTGTGCCAATAGAGATAGGAGAGTCTGGACACAAATAGAAGTTTCATTTCATAGTGAGGAAAACAATTTGCAAGCAAAAATACATATGCTGATACTGATAAGAGAATCAGGATAAAAACAGAAGTTTAATTATTTTCAAAGTGAGGGAAAGGACTCGCAAGCAAGGACACATGTGCTGGGGTCCTGCCCCTTGTGGGGGTGTCAGAGGCAGTGTGGGATGATCTGAGTATTTCTATGCATGGCTGCGCACTGGGCTATAGCCCTGACAATGAGGGGTAACAGTAAGAATCCAATGATTTTGATTCCCAGCAGGGCTTCGTGCTTGTCCAACGCAGACTACTTGACGCTGGTCTGGGATTTTGCTGTGGCTGAGGTCATCCAGAGCTCAAAGGATTGTTGTTTTGCCACATTCAGGGCCCAGCCTGCTTACTGAGTCATAGCTCTGGGAAACAGAGTATCTCCAAATATCCTGACGGTGTAAATAAGTTAGAGACAAGAGAAATGGGAAACAATTGATAGAAAGTTCTACAATTAGGCTGGATTGGGAAAGGCTTCCTATAAAAGGTGAGATTTTACCTGGAACTTAAAGAAAATCAGGAAGCCAAGAGGCAAAGATGGGGAGAGAGGGCATTCGTGGCAGGGGGCACAGCTGGTGAACATGCCTGGGATCTGGAAATGAATGGAGTGTCTTGTTTTTCGGAATAGCAAAGGAGCTTAGAACAGATCATGGAATATAGGAAGGGGGGTGTGAGGTGTCAAAAGGCCAGAAAGGTGGTAGTGGGGAAGGAGGCAGATTACGAGAGTATATTTATATTTGGTTCTGGAATAGGGTCGGACTTGGGATTTAGGAAGCTGCCTTAGCTGTTAACTGGAGGATAGACTGGAGACAACCCCCCCCCCCTCCCCAGCTACTGCAACAGTCCAGGAATGAGTTGATCACAGGAGGGTGGGGATAATGTGGGAGGAGAGAAGGAGGAATGTAGGATTTTAAGATTTTAAAAAGGCAAAACCCACAGACTGGGAGGTAAGAAAGAGTGATGACATCTAAGTTTCGAGCCTGGGTTGTCCTTGAGAGTAATATAGGAAACCTGAGAAAGGGAGGGGTTTGGGAGAAAAGATAGCGAGTTCTCTTTGGCCATGTTGAATTTACTGGACATCCAGTAGGTAGAGATGGGAAACTAGAGGTCAGCAGAGAGCTGGACAAATGAATCTGAGCATCATCGGCAGAGAGGTGATGATTTAACCTGTGGGGGCTGGGGAAGTCACCGAGTGAGAAAGTGTAGGTGAAGAGAATCCAGGACTGGGCCTTGGGGGCACTCGTAACCCCAGGCGTGACCTGGATGATCACCCGACAGAATGTGAGCACCTTAAGGACAGGCCCTCTCTCGCTTTCCAGTTCCTTTCTCCAGAACAGCCAGGTGTGGAGAGTGTGGTCAGGGAGGCTTTGTCATTAACAACAAGCTGGGTCTTCAGGGGAGCTGCAGGATGGAAGGAGTGAGAAAGGAAAAGATGGAAAAAGGTGCTGCTTATGGAACAAGTATTCCAGAGAGCACGGGGAAGGTGGGTGACTTGAGACTGGGAGACTGAGGGGGGACGGTTGAGTCAAAGGGGATGGGAATAAGGGATCCAGCAGTGGGGAGCGTAATGGGGGCTGAATGATGACCGATAGGGATTCAGGATTCGGGGATGAGGAGGATTTGGAGCTTGTTGATCTTTGAAGAATGAGCTAGCGGGGAGAGGAGGGGGTGTTGTTAAACATCTC